>NW_027287096.1:0-165000 GCF_022747635.1 Hetaerina americana | reverse complement strand
TCTACCGGTTAAGTGTTCATTTCTTATTATGTTCCATTTCCCTAACATATAAAAAGTTGAAGGAATCATGTTAACGAGTACGTACTTGAATAATTAAGATTTTCCAACCAAAACTTTTAAAACGAACTATAATTTAAGCCTATTTTTGTAGTGATTCATGATTACCTTTAAAAACACCAATGAAAACGCCTATCAAGTTTGAAATGCGTAAAATCTTCCAATGCATACTTCAAAAATAATATGGAATCGAAATTTAATGAAATGCTTAGAATTTATTGAAGCAAAAGATTTTTTTCAACTCAATTTTCTCCCGTATTTCTTTCACAACTTACTTTCAACTTGACGCTAACGCAACCATCTAAAACCAAATGATAACTGAATAAAGCATTCAATCTTGACTTCCAAATTGAATTTCAAATTAAAGGAATCTCAGCAAAAGAAAGTAAGCTCGCTCAGATAGGCAAGACAAACATTCCTGGGACGTTATAAGTGCAAAATCAAATCCTGTTTAGCAGCTATGGCTGTAATACATGACAAACTATAACCAAAGATATCTTCGCCCCAAGAAAAACCTTCGAACTTAAGAATATTAGTTTACGGCGTTCTCTTGCAAATCATATCTTGGAATTTCCCGCTATAATTATCCATTAGGCTAAGCTTTTCCATTTCTTGTGCACATACTTCGTTGAAAAATCCCATACTGAAGTTAAAAATTTCCCGGCAGCTCTAAATCATCATTATCAGTGATCAGTCTAACAAAACGATCATATAATATTAATTAAATGACATGATTGGTGGTTGTTCTTAGAGTTGACAAAGTGGAATTTAATATCTTGAGATTTTGTGATATGGAAAACTGTTTCAGAACAGCGATACGAATGATTTCATTGAAATGAAAATTGAATTTAACGAAGTTAAGCACAATGAAAGCCATCAACATTACGATGTTCTCAGTTATCGATTGGTTTTGATAAGAAATTGCGAGATACTTCAGAATTATAGTTACTTCTTTATTTTGCGCACCAGAATCATGACTTCCAGATAAAACTACTGGCCAAACCGATAGCTTCAGCTTTTCGTTCGTGCCGGAAGACCAGATCCATTCAGAAAATCGCCTTAAAGACTTCAGGAGTTGATACCAAGAGTATAGAGTTTTTCCTCTCAGAGAAATCATCTTTTCTGATGAATTCAATGGCCAAAAACTGAATGCAAAAGGGTGCCTATCATGCGTAGTAAATTAATAAATTGAAAACTCGGACTTTTCAATTCAAAAGAGTTACCTATTGTATAACCTGTTCTCTAATAGAATGGATTACGAATAAATGAAGAAAGAAGCAGTAGGTACCCACAATACGATAGAAATAATTAGTCACTTGGGATCATATAAAACCTACCATAAAATAGGTGGAATGCCCTAATCGATTGATTATAGTTTGGAACATTTTGATCCGGAAAAATGTGTACAAGACGTACGTGTAATGTGTGTGCAGCTCCGAAGTTTAATTCCGACTCTTGAAGTTTTTTCCCAAAAATAGTCTATTCGCCCGAAACAATCAAAGAACTAAAATAAGGATATTTCGAAGTGAACAACCTTGTATGTGTGAGCAAATGAAGGAAAATACCTCGTAGAAACGCATCTTCAAGGCCGCTTCGTGATAAGATTACATTATTCAATAATTTGACGTAGATGATTTATTTCAATTAGTCTGAATAACAGAGAACTTCCGTTCATGCAATTCAACCGTGATAATTAAATTTTAGCTTAGTTTCAAATCACTGAAATTCTCATAGGACGCAATAGTTTGTTCTTACGTTCTCTTGAATAAAAGGTTCATCTAGAAAGGAAATCAATGATCAACGTGCTCCTGAATGAAATAACTTCCAATATTCAAGGCATTATTTGTTCAAACAAACTGAATATTTCTCGCAATTTAAAATCTGTGGGAAATTCCATGACTTTGAGTAATATCAAGTTGATTTTTCACTATGGATATTTGATGTTTGCAAGAAATAGCACTGGGATCTTTAATAATTCTCCTGGCTCCTAATTTTCACTTGATTGGTGCCTTAATAATGAAGCCGTACTTAACCAATTCTAAAATAAATATTGGAAACGTATTCTACATGTATAGTCAATCGTAAACCGCCGTACCAATTCGATGTTTTACGGCCATAGAAAATAATCGCCAATCCTATAAGACTTCAAGAACGCCTTCGCAGAAAAATAAATGAACATCAAATTGTTACCCCATGTTATTTACACGTTTTATATCGATTTATTTCACGAGTTTGAACATTTAGATATTTTTTCATGACATTTTTTAGCGTTCCATAGGCATGCCAATTAAATTAGATAACATCAAGTGCAACTCACATTACCTCCGTTACTGCAAAAATGAAGTATTGTGGGTACAGCGAAAAAATATTTCTGCTATTTGAAATTTCGGAGGCGCGTGTGAAGCCGGAAAACCTGAGAATAAACACGTCCGTCATCTTGAAAGGAGAGCACCATTTATCGTTGTTAAATGAAGCTTGAAAAGCGCGAAGTTTTTTTTTGCAACTTGAACGCTCCGCAAGTGAGATCATATATCACATGAAAACTCAAAAGGCGGGGTTTGAGCTAAAGCATTGGGTCACTCAGAGAGTGGACTATCCACCAGTGCCTCCAGGCAAGAGATAATGTCGTAGGACCTCAGAGGAGATAATCCCACAAAAACGGCACCTAAACGATTATAAATAGGGAAATAATTACATATCTATCCGAATGATTGACCGCTACCATCAAGTTTTTGCCCTCGATACCAGAAGCGGCTACGTTGGAAAGTTAGTTCCCGTGTCAATCCTCGAGTAAAACTTCAAAAATATTTTTTTTTCCCCTCCCTTGACGGATGCAGAAGCTGAAATATCTGGGCTCGCTAGCATCTATGGCTCGAAGGACGCGAAAATAAATTAAATGTCAGTCAAGCACATGTAATTGAACCCTTTTAATTTATTTACTCGTCATCCGAAGCATGAGTTACTCTCCTGAGCCTTCTCCGTGATCCGCCTCCGTTTGCACGCGATTCGAGGGGGAGTAGTAGGTATCCGTCGTCGCGGAAGGGAGCGAGGGGGGTGTGCCGGCTAACGAGGATGTGCACACACCGTAAGATTAGGCGTCCTGCGCGCGCGCGCGGCTGTGTGGTGTGCGCGCAAATTTGTGTGCGTTTGTCTATTGACGAGAGTTATCTCTGACGCAAACAACTGACCTGACCTGACACTCGACAAAAAGCGGCGAGAATTCTCCAGATTTGTGGCGCCCTTTGGATGTGCCGAGTCATTCGAGCCCTGTTAGCACCAAAAGAAATGGGAAGCGGCGCGTTCGCAGCGAGAGCCGAAGGATTTGAGGAGCATCAAATCGTGACGTGAAAAGAGGATATAATTAAATGTGTCTTTTCACCGATGTGTCCCGTTCTATAAATGGGCGCTCATTACACACCATTTCTGAGTTTGCATCTTCCGTTGTATTTGAGTGTGCACATTCCGTCGCATACGTCGGTGCAAATTTTTCGCTTCCTAGAATGCTTACGGTGCATAATTATGCTGAATTATATTTCTAATACTAGTCATGAAATTGAGTAATTCCTATAAATACTATGTTTATTAAATACGATAAATGTGCTCGCAAATTTTATTGCACATGAAATGAACCAAAGATGAAATGAACCAAATTCCGCCTCATCAACCCTTCACCCACGCACACATATTATATGTCGGTTGCGCACGCATTCATACATTAGACAGAGGCCTTTCAACGCCTTGACTGTTCGACTGTCATAATTTAAGATTAATTCAACATGTATTCGTCACATTCATTCAGTGTGCTACGAAAACATTAATGTTTCAGTATGCTTATTTAGTTTAGCATACTTATTTACTTATGTTTGTCATGTTTAAGAAGGCTTATCGGTTAACTTCATGAATTATAATCGTGTCATTGGTCATAATTAGACATTTAAGCAATATAAGAGAAACTATGTACCTCGACATAAACCATGAGAAAAATAGAGATGTATGCAATAGCTAGATAAGCATTAATCATTTTAGATAAAAAAACACAATGATAACTCAAGGAGGTACGTTGCTGGCAACTCCGCAAATCGGCGTAAGGGAAAATAAAAAATATCATCCACTGGTATGCTTCGCATTATTGCGATTTTTTCCATTTTTCTCATTTTGTGACGCAAGCAAGGAGGAGATTGACCAGCTGAACCAGATAAATTTCATAATCCATGGGGCGACGCGGGATGAGGGCAACGTTCATCTGAAGCAACTTGCATTCAAAGATAACGCAGTTCAGAAAACTGCCATACGACACATTCACGAAAGAGAATTAATTACGAATCCATCATTACTTCGGAAGTGATGATTTATGTGCAAAAGTATGTTCAAACATGGGAATAGCTCCACAAAAATGAATGTGTGATATTGAACACCTTAACGACTGTATATTAAAAAAGTAACGCAGCAATTAATTGATAATATTATTATTTTCTATACAAAATTTAATTCGCAGCAAACGGAGGTCACAGATTCATCAACTCTTATGAACTCATTTTTAATGAAAATCGTTATCACGAAACTTCTCACAACGGCGCGATTACGACTCAAATTAAAACGCCTTGATGAGCTACGTGTGAAGCAGAAGTTAAGATAGTAAAAAAAGAAGTTTAAGGAAAAATAAATCGGTAACTGGATTAAAGGAACAGAGGATCTTTTCATTATCTTACACCTACGAGTATTTTACTGTTATTTATGCAAGGAGATAATTAAACATAAAACGATCATTAAAAAAGTACATAGCATGACTTTTTAAGGGTGAAGATTAATATACTTTTGAATTAATTTATTATACCATCTTGGATTTATCATCAAAGAAATGAAACGCCTGCCTCAAATGTTACCATAGTCTGGAATTATAAACCTTAATGAGTTTAAAGCTAAATACAATATAATCAAGAAAAATAAATTTCTGAAAATAATACACTGGATAAATGACGGTATATTCGGGGACCTGCAAGGGAACCTGAGTTAGTAAGACGTTGAGGAAGTTAAGCACATAGAGGACTGAAACGACAAGCATAATAAAATGGAAAAGCGCTATTCTCCGAGTACCTTTAATTTTGACTGGGAGTATTTCATCATACATTCTTCTTGTTCTGATTAATACGTGTATATACGTAGAAGATAATGCTACGTAAGTCATCTAATGCCAAGCAATACCATTACCTTTGGCTTTTATTCCACCGCAAACATGAATTTCCAATTTATGACAATGAAAGGGACGTACAAGAATGGTGTGCGTGAAAGAGTAAACTGAATGACCAACCATCCTCCTTAGCAAAGCACTAAAATCGCCTTTCCCCAAGATTCCCTCGACAAACACGTCCAGTATCCACCGGCTAAAGTCCACAACTAACCCTCCGCTCAACTTCCCCACACCTTTTACCCGAACTCCTTCAGCCGACTAAACCTCGCCATTACCCCTCCCTAACTTCCCGTGTTTTGAAAGCCCATAATCAATTTATATATCCAGGGGAGATGAAAAAAATATACACACCTGCCCCCCTATGACCCTCCGTCTAAAGAAATTTCCGTCCCAACGCGGGCATAAAGCTTACAGAAACACGAAGGCAACAGTGACGGGTGGTTTTATTAAAGGGTTATTAGTGTTGAGATACACACGACCGTCGCCTTCTTCCTTCATCCTCGCCGCTCGCTTAGGGCGGGAACGCGGAAAGTGACCCTTTGGCCGTTCCACACATAACCCCGTGAAAATCAGGGCCAACCTAGAGGACGCGGCGGGAGGAAGGCTCAACGGCAAATGACGTATAGTTGGCCCGGCCTTGCCTAATACTCACGGGCAATATTTGAGCTCGAGCGGCAGGCGACGTGGATCGCGGCGGCGAGGGGCGCGTCATCGGCGGGCGAAATCCGACAGGGCTTCCCGGGACGAGCGGAATAAGCTGCACTTATCCCTCGCCCTTAGACCGCCACGCACACCCGGTCTCTTCCCCCCGACCCTCCCCGTATCAAAATCCTTAATGCTCCCTCACCTCTCGACACGGCCTCCTCCTCGCTTGTCCACCCCACTCAACCCAACGTATATTACACACGCCCACGGACTCCGCCGCCGTCCACTCCAGGCGCGGACTAGCCGACCCCCTTTCCTCGCCCTCCCCCTACTTGGGCAGTCATCAAATTCGCCAACAGATGGGATTAGGTTGGGCATAGACGGAAAGGGATACCCAGGTAGGTGGTGACGATATTTGTACTCACGCCCGGACATGTGCGCGTGTGTTTGTGTATGTGAGAGAGAAGTGAGAGGCCGCGTTGGCGTGTGATCATTGGACCTTTCCGCGCATATGTTTGTCGATGGGAGGCGGTCGGAAGGGTAATTTCGTTTCCCTCGTCTCCTTAAACCGCTGCGGAGTTGCTCGCAGCGTGGCGCACGATCAAAAAACCATTAACGTCGTCGTGCACGGCCCTTAAACTAAATAGTTCACTCCACTGCAGAAGCCAGCTGCTTTCGCTTCAATACCTCATTCCATTCCGGACTAGGCATTTCCTCTTCCTTTGTTCGCTTCAAATTGGAAGGTATTATTTCCATAAATCAAACATCCACTGTAACATTCGCTGATAGGCTCATTTTAACAGGTACGATTTCCTCTCAAAGTGGAAGCCGCCTCAGAACAATCCTTGATTTGGGTTCCGCGTCCCACAAACTAATAAAAAGTTAAAAAATTAATAAAATTGGCAAAAAAACCGTCACCGCCATGATTGAACCTTAGATCCTCCACTGTTTCCTCCTCACTAAGTTTTTCACTTAAACATATACTCTTCGCGTGGTAAATCCCAAATCATATGAAAGAATAAGAGCCAATCGACAATTTTTCATCGAAGACCACCGTGAATTTTTAATCTGAAATTTCCAACATAAAAGATTTGCAACGTCAGTAATAAACATAGCACGAAGATAATTAAGCCAGCCCGGCGGGATGAAATAATAGAATGACAAACTGCTCAGGGAATTGGAAGATCTAAGACGAGATATGACACATTTGAATCTTAGTGAGAAGAGCAGTCTGAGGTTAATAAAAAATAGTTAAATATATTATATGTACAGACTTGAGGAACTGGACTCAGCGTTGTCTTGAAGAAAGAAAGACAGATAAAAAATAGAATAATATAGCATCAAGTCAAAGATAAAGACAGTATATAATGCTGGCTGAAAGAGACTCAGAGGAAAAGGAGAGGATGTGATGAAGATCTTTATGGTAAGGATTCATTATAACAATGTTCCTCAGGGCTTAAATATGAAACTCTGACCGAAACCTGTGGTGAACAGGCTGAACAAGTTAGGGTACCACCTAAAGAATGGATGGGCGATGATAAGCGGTAAGTTACCGAGGGTAATTCGCCAACCTCCGTACTGTTACGCCGATGAAATGGAAAAGCCAGGAAAAAATACTCGTATAAGGGTAGCAATGAAAGTAGGTGGAATTGATTGAAGCATAGATTAAGGCAAATGCCTCAGTACATTAGCCACCTTGGGATTACAGTCATTACTAAACAGATTATAGAGTAACCAGCATCACGGGGAAAAAAAGATTCTCAAAATATAAGATTATGTGAAATATATAATTAGGATCACCTACATTTTAGCAGTTGCAAAAGTTCACGTATCTCGATCACGTATTTTTTCTTTTGAAAACGAGCATTTAAACGTAATTATATATATATATATATATATATATATATATATATATATATATATATATATATATATATATATATATATATATATATATATATATAAACGTTAGTTATCACCATCACTTTGAGTAGGGTGGATGGTTGATTCATCTGTAAAACTAGTTTTTTAGAAAAGAGGGTGATGGCATATTAAATGTTTTTTAATTATGGTCATGGAAGTGCTGGGGAAAGATAACCAGAAAAAATAGGCAAACAAAGAGTTTGAAAAGGTATTGGAGAAAGGAAATTGATGACGAACACAATTCGAAAGTGGCAAAAATGTGAGAGGGTCTAGAATCAAAGGCAATGGAATTCCGTAGGCTGTGTTAGATGGATGTTAGCTAAAAGAAGTGGAAGGATGAAAATAATAAAGGTGATATAACGCACGTGGAGATTTAGAGAGATTATGGCAAAAAAAGTTATACAGCAGTGCTGAAGATGGCAGTACGTAATGATAATATGAGAACCCAAAAACCTACTTAGAGTCAATACACTACTTGTAAAATACATTGCGCACCAAAAATAAATATATTAAGGTATGACTCATACTCAAGTCATAATAATTTGCTAAAGGCCACCAACCAGGGTGACAATCGCCTGCACATATTCCAGTCCCAGCCATAGTCACATACCTTTTCGTGCTTCCTTTGTCGGCAAATTATTACAGGTTCTCCCATTATAGCCACGGGAAGCACTAAAAAGATAATTTAACCTAGCTGAAACAGCGCTGTTATTTCGGACGCTGAACTCAAACCCCAATGTGGGGCAAGCTACAAACTCCATGTGGGGGAAACGCTGGCTTCCCCGATACCAAAATTTCATAACTTAGTATCTCCGAGATTAATTTGGTTTTGTGAGAGATGAAGGTCTTCATTTCTGTTAAAATATTTCGCATCAATTACAAACCCATTCCTGGCAAATGATGTTAACTTCAAGCAACTGACGCGATTCTGATGGTACCCAGAATCCTAGAGGATGCAATCGGCAACGACACCGATTTCTAGCCATTTATCATTCGTGTTTTTTATATACCTAGGACGACATACTTCAATAAAGGAAATGATTAGATGGTGATAGCGTAAAAAATGCCAGAAAATATTCAATACTCTGGATACGTTCACTCATAATATTAGTTGAAATGTGCGACAGGTTTTGGCAAATTCTAGCTTTCGAAAGCCCGATATATTTTATTTTGATGTTCGTTCAACGACGAACCAATATTAAATAAGATGTGGCCGCCGATCAAACAGAATTTTGAGGTAAAATAAACAGAAAAACATACACGTGTATCATCAATACCTTTTCCCCGCTACGCCCATTTTATGAATATTTATGCTTGTGAAATATCATAGCATAAAAGATGACCAGATTAATATAGATGGCAAATAAAAAGTACCCTTACGTAAATTTATTTACATTTTGGCAGGCATTCCCCATCCGCCAGTGGCAGATAAGTGATGCCGATGAAGAACACATATGTACACACGATGGTCATGTTCGGATGTGCGTATATATGTACCTATATGCATGTGTGTTACTTTTCATGCTTCCCGTCCCACAGCTAAGTCAAGAGAATTATTGCCGACAGTCACACCCCCTTTCCCAGGCGTGGACTCACGACATAGGCATCGCATTTTAATTTTTAATGCGCATAATTTACCGCCCTGTTAGGTCGGGGGCTGCAGATTTCCAACATGGGCATCCACGAATAATTATTTTCCCCATGCCACTTAGGCTAAACAACTGAAGAAAATCAACCTCTCAGGATACTCACTCTACTTTCATAATAATGCCTTATCCGCCTCAAACTTCAAACTACTTCGCCATAAGAAGCCACGTGCGTGTTCTTGATTGCAGACCTAGCTACCTTCGCCCTGAATATATGCATCCCCTCATTGTTCGGATGAAATCGTCTTTGCATTTCCTGCCACACTTCTTATCCGCCCTTTCAACTATACAAAAAATTCAGATCTGCATGCTACCCAGCAATCTAGAGATACACGCGGCTGTCAAGGGGCGTGGGTTCGAAGGGTGGAAATATAACCCTGACCTCTCTCTCTATGACTGAATTCTGGCGCTAAGCCTCGAGAAGGGGGGAGGGAGAAAGAATCACTACCCAACCCTTTCCCTGATTATTTTTTCCAGGAGTTTATTGGTTGAAGAAACAGAGATGACTAGAATATATATCTTGGAATGCAATCAAACGCTCGGTAATTAATATTTCTTATTATATTAAAACAAAATTTTATATACATATATATAATATATATATATGAATATAATTTATATAAATGAATATGATATAGTATATAAAGATTATCATATATATATATATATATATATATATATATATATATATACATACATACATACATTGATGAAAATAGCATAATTATTTAGCCCTAGGTCATTCAAAATAACACTCTGCCATTCAACAAGAAATCACCAAATCAATAGAAAATATTGTAAGCAAATATTAAATTCGATCTTAATTTTGGGAATATGGGGATGGGGAGCCTCCCCTCGATTGTTTCAAATTAAAATAATTTACGTTACAGTTCCAGTTAGGCAAATAATCAACACTAATTTATCCTTGGAGTATTTTCCACGATTCCGTACCAGCTGTCACATTTAATTACATTTCTTTTGCCAATATCTTGATTATTTTCAGGGAATATGATTTAATCCTTTAAATACTGGTGGACATAATTTACTATTTAGCAAATAAAGTCAAGGTTTAACGAAAGGAATAAAAGATAGTGTAACCTAAAGTTTTCCTGATTTATATAATTATTTCCTTGTTAAAGTTATCCTCTGTTTTATTTGAACAAATTTAGAACGTAAAAATTAATGCACGTGGAACGTGAATGCGTGACGATAATTTTATTGAAAATACTCAATATTTTAAACAGATCCTAATGGAAGCATTAAAATTCTGGTTGCTCATGTTTCTCTGCTTTTCTTTGGATAGCCATTGCCTACGATTATCAATAGCTATGGCAACCCTATTGAAAGTAGAACTGATCGCAAAAAACTTGGCATACAAAGGTAAGTACGAGTAAATTGTGATTGACACACTTACTGACCTAAACACATATTTTATGCCAATGCATGGCGCTATAAAACACATGAGAGTTTGCATATGCTTAAATGAAACTATACATTTCAGACAAGACAACGTCCCTCGTGCGACTACATATAGAAATATTATTCTATGACACATCGTAAAAGAAGATGGATATTTAGGTTCGTACTAATTTTTTCACCCATGAAAATATAAAATAATTGAATTCTCTATGCAAGCATGTAACTACTTTAATATAAGGCTTCCCCAAACGCGGTTCTTCTCAATAATACAAAAATGTTAATGCTACATACACATGTTTCTTAAAGGGAATACCAAAACAATTCTTCTACGTGCTACTTTTCAACCTAAGTAATTCTGTTATTACTACACACATTATTCTAAGTGATTCGTATATTACTACACACATTTACTTATTACGCTAACACCCTAAACATGATGCCATCTCCTTTTCTTCTTCGTACTTTAATCAGTCAGGGACTATTTAAATCTCTGGACCCATATGAGTGTTAAAAATACCGTCATTGACATTTCATTATTACAAGCGTGAATTCCATAAAATATACGTCACAATCGGCAGAATCAATGAAAATAAAAGTTAAAGGATTTTGACTGTCGTTGTCAAATTGATATTCAGTAAAAACAGGCCGCAAATTTCTATCCTGGATTTTAATGTTTTACAATTCTGGCATTTTGTACACCCCTGATCAATAAAACGTTTAGAATTAAGACTAAAGAGAAGGAGATTGTGGTGCGGATTACGTCAACACGTTTCTCATAAAAGTAAAGACGTCACCGCAACGATGTACAAACATAACAACACCCTTTTCAAAGTTGAAAATGCTTCCCAAAATCACGACTACGTCCCAGGCAGTGATAGGATATGTCGCGGGGTTTGGACAGGTGCGTGCCTTGGGTTGTTGAGGGGGGAGAGAAGGAGATAAGGCGGATGAGAAGTCGCGGAGGGAAGGCGTCTGCCTGTTCGCACCAACTGAATGTGTGGTGCGTGATGGATGGTTGCATGCATACTGAGGCACGTGGAAATCAGGTCTCTCCATTAATATTCATCCTTCCCCCCGCCTTTCTGAAAAAGATCAGCACCACCCGAAAAAGGGATTTCTTCCGTACGAAGACGAAACGAACGTCCTTCCTACTCTTCGCTGTGAGCACCGAAGGGCTTGACGAGTAAACACCCGAGCCGTAACTGCACTCGCGCTATGAGAGGGAGTACTTGTCAAGACATGAGTCCAGACGTAAGCCAAACGTAGAGTTTTAGTAAGGGTGTAATTTGTTTAATCTTACCATTCTTCAATCGGCGTAATGAGATATCCGAGAAATGTAGAAAATATTGAAAGGCAATGCATAATTGCTTCAATTGAAAAGTGATGACATCCGAAATATTAGTCGTCGTGACCAACAGATTTCTAGGCAAAAGCCAGTTTGAGCGTGCCAATAATGATCACATGTGAAAAAAAAATTATTTGGTAGTTGTGCCCATCCAAAAAACTACCTTAACCGGCAGATTACCTTATAATAATAATAATAATAATATGGAAAAATGACTATATTTTTAAAGTCGTTTTTTATCTTATCTTTATGGAATTTATTTTACAAATACCAACGAGTGTTACTGGCGTCACTTTGCGAGAAATATTTTCTTCCATATGGGTAGTAATAGTAAGCCACAGAGTTTAGTTGTATATTTACAATTAAGTTAACAGAGACCGACTATGATTTCGTCATTCCGTGTCCCCACTATCGGTTGATCACTCGACAAGTGATATTATATTTGCAGATAATCACGTTTATTCAATGAAAGACCCCCAATTACTAATTTTCTGTGCGGTTAAGCTGATTGGAGATTAACTGATGAATTGTACTTTATGACATCTAAATTTGTAGGATACCACCTGTCTTGATAAATCTAATGACGCTCTTCTCAAATATAACTTATCATTAGCACTTCAACATTTTATGCTCAAAGGCTTATTCCTAAATCTACCAAGCTGATTTTGTTCATTGATAACAAAAATACACTGGCTAAGCATTTAGTCTCTCACATCTAAAGACCGTCGTTCGCATTCATGTGGCCTGACAAATTTGTGATAGCCATTTGCTTCTACTAGATGTCACATCATCCAATGGCAAAGTGAATCGAAATTTGGAAACAACCTTTCGTCCAATTAAAAATAAAATTGAAAATTCCAATGGGACGTCCGGTAAATCATAAAAAAATTACATCTATTTCTTATGACCACGTGGACACACTATTCTGTAGCACTAGAGAATACATTTGAATTCCGAATAATTTCTTACGTGAAAAGCGAACGTCCGAAAAACACATAGAAATGAAAAATAAAAGTGAGCAAATTATTTGAGCAATTACTATTATACATACTTTCGCCTATTGGAAAATTATTTTACACTTCAATCCACTAATTCCTTTGAATTACTTAAAAAGAGTAGAGGTAGAAAATAAACAAACACGCGTCACGGTATTAACTTCTCGTCGTCTTTATGAAACGAAATTTTTTTAAAACGAAAAGGTTTTTTAATTTTATATTATCATATTATTAAATAATATAAAATAATAATAATAATAACTTTCAGAACCCAGAGTATAATGACTGGTGAAAGTACTGTTAGCGTTAAACTAAAAATATGCATTTCTTTTTCATTAAAAATAAGGTATTAGTACGAATAATTTTAGCATCAATGAAAAGTTTGGCCATTTGGCCATATTACATGAATAAATATTCCAATTTGTATCAGATTTCCAAATACACTAACCCTTTTAAAAGTAATAATGATACCTCCAGGTCTTATTAGGTGAAAGACTCGTAGAAAATCATATATTAATAAATTAATAGCTTTGAAAGCACTGGGAATTCATTATATCCCAAACTTTCTCTTTCATAGCAAGATTAAGCTATATTTTATGCAACATGATATCCCAAAGCATCGGACATATCTAAAAAATATCCCATTTAATTATGAGTCTTCCCCACAAAATGTTTTTGGAGAACAGCACGGCCTAACAATTTGAAATGACCTAAGGCTAAGAGAACTTATGTTTACGCTACATTATTTTTAATGAGTTTCTTCACATTTCATTTACTATTTAAGTTTCTCAAGTTCCAACAGCATGTCATGTGTATTATTTAGTACGTCTTGAGAGTTCCATCTCAGGTAACCAATTAGAAAATTTCCACTAAAAAATAAGAAGGAAATTCGTTCCCAGCCATTTTAAATCATGGGAATCATCGAGTCACTCATAAATCGTGCAACTTCATCGTCGGATCATGAGTTTATTAATTGATTTACCGTGAGCCGAGGAGATAAACGTCATCATAATGGACGCTTAGCTTCACTTGCGTCCAATTACTTTGTGGAATTATTTGTAAATGTACGTGAAATTACGAAATATCTTCTAAAATTTCCCGCTTTTCAATATATGCAGAATCATTTTACCAAATGAAATGATGGCTATATTTTATGCCAAAATTTTTCACATGTGTCCTTATTTCTTCGCATTCATAATTTCAGCATGCCACTCTTACATTTTTGTAGCTCAGAGAAACGTGTTTATTTTAATTATAGAATATACGATTGAAAATATATTTCACTGCCAAAATATTGATACACGTGTATCACATAAAAGCATACGTTTAATCATTATGCACTTAAAGCACTCAGTTTATTACGCTAAAAAGGTGCAGTTAAAAAAAAACTATATTATAAGTGGCCTTTCCACCGCGCACCAAGGTCAAAAATTTGCTTTTTCAATGCTAGCATTTCCTTTTTAATGAGACACATTTTACTATTTTCCGAACTCTCTGAAATAAAACGTACGCACCTCCTCCATATTCGGTATACATTTAATGAAATGTGCAGCAGAGCTAGACTACTTGTTTATAAATGAGTCTGCTACGCGTAAGAGTATGCTACTAAGATCAAAAAAGTTGCAAAGGATTGATTGAAGGACCAATTGTTTAGTGAAAAAAGTTATACTAAGCCAAATATTCGGCTATGAAAATGTGTAACTTCTCGTACATACTATTGCAGCCACTTCCTGCGTTAAAAACAGTTAAATTAGCAAAGGATTATTACGTTAGTGTCACATCCAACGATTTTTTCCGCAGTCTAATAATATACCCAATATTTAAAAGAAAGACGTAGAAAGGATTTAAATAACCACAAGTATTCAACGAATGGAAGAGGAAGTAAAAATAAGGAATCTTTTAGCGCACGAGCATTCTGCCCCACGTGATTGGCAACGCGACACCCACGGATATCCAAACAATCCCAACGACATGTGACTGACACGGTATCAGAGGAAAAACATTTTCCCCAAATCCAAATTCCACTCTTAGGCATTCGAAATAACCGTCGGATTCGTCGACAGGTTGATGAAAACACAAAAAGACGACAAGAACAAAAAAAAGATGAAGGTGTGCAGGAAAAAACGTCCCCAATAATAAAAATAGCATTTGTGAAAACTTCGGGTAATATCCAAATATATGATAATGGCTGAGGGTATGAAAAGGATTGTATGAGAGACGAAAAAAGGTAATAAAGCGGACGTGGAATAAAAGATTCCTGTACCTGGGATGCTTCGCAAACTACATTACCAACGTTTAATAAACCCGCAAACGTTTATGTAAATAAATATACACCCATCAAAATATAATCCAATAACTAATCCTCCAGTTGAAAATTCATAAAAAACCACAAGCCACCCCAAAAAAACTTCGGGCATGAGCGATAGATTATTGCAGGAATATGATGACACGTATTATTTACCTACAACATTCTACCACGAAAAACATTTACGTCAGATTAATACATCATAATGAACAGACTTTTGTCATCAATATACAATTGTCATCAATATACAATGCAAATTCAATATACAATTATTTCCCAATAAATCTACCCCAAATTTGAAAAGATTTAAAATGACAACTTCTTACCATCTAAAATAAGCAAATTTACGCGGTTTTTAATGAAAAATGTCACTATTTTTACTTGAACATCTATTTAGAGAACATTTTTAATCTAGGCAAAAATGAGACAAACGTAATTGGGACAAACACCTCGGAAATCGGGGAAGAAGGAAACGGGAATAGCAAATAACATAAAAAACGTATTTCAATATCAAATTATGAACACTGAGATATAAAAACAAGGGGAGCATCATCTGCACAATCGACTTCCCTATTAAGCGAGAATTTATTAAAGGTACGCTTGTAGCCGCCACAGATAATTTTGTAAAATTAGCACGAAAAGGCAGGCGGTAAAAGCTTGTAAATTTGTCAAGAGAAACCGCGGCATCACTTAAGCGCCACTGAACTACGAGCCACCCTCTCTAAAGAATTAAGTTCCCTGGAGCAACAACAAGGGGGTGGGGTTCCTTCCATTTTCACGTCAACATTTTACGAGACCAACACGAATGACACAACCCTGAATTTGACGTAAGCCGCGCTTAATCAAGAGAGTGAGACGGCGACGAGGGGCTTCCCCCTTTTTTTCCCAGGGCCACAGCGATTGTGTGAGAGAGGGAAATGGGGATTCTGGAAACGAAAATACGATGGTTCGGGGCAGGAGGGAGGAAGGAGGGAGTAAAAAGTACATTTCAATATTGGATCCAACCAATCAATCATTCCCTTTTGTTAAAGGCGAACCTTTTTTTTACTCCCATTGCTACCTACCCCTCCGTTCCTTCTTCTCCACCATGCAACCCCCCCCACCCCCAAAAAAATAAGCTCCGAACTCATCGAACATTCTCTAACCCTTCGCACCGCTGAGTGGCGCCACACAATCTGAACGAACAGACGCCTGCGTTCGAAACGCCTTCGGGGAGCCTTCGCAATTTGCTGTAATTTCACGCGATGAACATCGATCCGCGTCGCCGGTGATTTGCAGTCTACTAAATCCCCGCGTTAATATTACCCGTTTTTCCTAGTTCCCGCCGAAACAATCGAGATGAATTATCACCTGAAACACAAGGTCCAAAACAACGATTTAAGGCTTCTTAGGCGGAATCCGGGATCCCACACCTATCTACACATAATGCATCCAGGAATATAACGGCAACCTTCCGCATTTTCAGAAGAACTCCCGGACTGTAAATCTCAAGTAAATGACAGATATTCTAAAATAAATAATTACGACATAGGAAAACCCCTATTTAGCCTATTGAGGATAAATAGGGGAAACACTGTATTTCAAAACGGCCAATGCTGATGGCTACATTTGAGAGAATCTGATTATCTAATTGGTTTTTAATCGGATAATTATGATATGCTAAGTTTCTGATTTAAAACTTTACATTTTTTCATCACGAGTGATTACTGTGTTAATGGCACTTCAAGATTTTTATCTCTTGGCGTTGGATCTTTCACGTTCTTGATAATACCGCCATACTAAATTAATAAAATGTTGGTGACACCAGGCTTGACTTGCGGTGTTTCATGCATTCAGGCTTTCGGAACTCATTCATAACAGAAACCAAATAATTCCAATTAATTTTTTAATCTTACGACCCGAGTTTCGTAGTGGTGCCTGAAGATGATAGTACTATATGTCGTTGGGTCGTAAGATTAAAATATGAAGTGGAATTAACAAAGCTTCCATTTTTCCTTCCGTAATAAAAAGTTACCGTGAAACAAATTTTTAAAGGAATGTTTCTGTACAAAATGAAAAGAATGGAGAAGAGTACCTAGGCTTTAGAAATTATAAAAAAACGAAGTAGAAGGATAACTTCATCCCATAAAAGTTGCTGCCCGCCATTGGGACTGAAGTACCGACATTTGACGTTCCCAGTATGTCCTAATGGTCAAAACCAATCGTCAGTTACACCATTATGGTGATCTTTGGATCATATATGATCTCCCTGAGAAACATATCTGTGGTCACCGTAATGGACATATGAACTTCGAAGTTCATTAATGCAGACGGCCGTCAATGATGGGTTCACCGAGCCGGATCCTGAAGTCCCGTTTTCCCCGAGATCCCGCGCTTGAAATGCACTCGACCGAATTCCGGGGATTCAAGTGCAGCACCAAACCCATCGCGGGCCCATTAAGCAGCGGCGTCTCGGATATCTTTCATTTAAAACCCGAGTAATCCCAACGAAGGACTTCTCCGAAACTCTTCTCTTGCATTACTCCATAACCACTCAATGGTCATTATCCGGCTAGCCTTCGCGACAAGTTTGTCGGCTTTTAAACACCCACTCGGAAAATTACTGGTATGCCCCTGAATTAGTTTCGTTTACCGGTTCAAAGTTCACTGCATTTTAAAGTTATATTTGAATATATTTCATGCATTACTTGATTCATTAATATCGGGGAAATTGAAAACTTGCAAGTTTACTGCGTAATCAGAGCATATTTGAGCAAGAGAACTCTAGTGGTGGCATTTCTGCGCTCTGCTTCAGATTTTGCCCATTTATTTTCCAGCCCTAAATTTTTAAATTAAAACAGTCTGTCAATATGCCAGCCCCTCCCTTCCAAGGTCATTGCATAGAAGAGAGATAGGTAATATTATCATATTAAGTTGATAATGATATCATATAATGCTTCAGTTTCAGCAGGCTTCAAATGTTCCGACATTTTTTATGCATAAATTTACCATAACTGAGAAAACGCAACTATTTTGATCCTTTTCTCCTCTCAGAGTCTCTGGTTGAATGCCATCTACCTCAAATCTGAGTTCCGTTACATATCACTCAAACAATACACCGATAGTGGACTGATTTATTATGCCCGATTGTCAAAATCTGAATAGTGGTTAACGAGTGATGACAGCCAATCCTTCATAGGGCTACAAGTATAATTCCTTCCTCAATCAAAATAATCCATTCCAAAAGCTTAAATTTTACGGTTTAATATTTAAAAAGTGAAGCAGTATAAAATCCATTTACATTAATGTATAATACTATAAAGGTAATATATAAAGCCAAAGAAAAACTTCCGGGGCCTTTAGCAAGTGTTTGGAAATTGTATCATGCAGAAGAAATGCAATAACCATGTTTAGGATTCAGCACGATTCGGACTCAATTACGACAATGTTAAGCGAATAGAGCAGCTGCGATAGGTGCGTACCACTTAATGGAGTGAGGCAGTTGAGAGGGATCTTCAGATTTTCTCATTTGATGGATCTTTTGGAAGGCGTGAAATGGGAATCCAGTTTGAAAACTGCGCCATAATATGGTAAAATTCTAAAAGACAACATCCAGTGTGGCAATAACATTATTATTGCGTTTTGATAACAGTGAGTAGAATTTAGAGGCCTATTTTGTAAATGTGGAGATCACCTCGCCACACATAATTTTTAAATTGTGATACGCGTACTCTGGATCTAATCATAACGAGAGTTTACATTTTTTCCGTCCAAAGTGAGAGTCTTTCTGATTCATGCAAGCCATCTCATAAACGCCAGATTTTTCAAATATTTTCATTTTATTTGTCGGTTTTATCTTTAATATTGATCTCAACCTATAGCTCCCCTGCGCCGTGGGAACGTCGTAGTGTGGATAAGTATCTACTAAAATATCGTTCGACTTCAAAACCACACCTTTATCCTATCTATTCTAAATCTATTTTATCGACACATAGCCACATATGATTGGGATTTTACCATTCCCTTCCTTTTCTTCTAGTTGTGGTTTTCCCTATTCCCCAACTCTCGATCTGTAAGAGTATCCATCCCTATTATGCGCCCTCTTTTGACAGCTCATTCCCCACCGAAACTCTCTCAAGCCCCATTCACCTGGCTTACTGTATTGGGGCGGCAAAATCTTTTCGAGAAAAAAATTAAAAATCCATCCTCGCATCCCACGACCCCGTTCCTCTATCCACCATAGCAAACACTAAAAAAAATAAACCTCAGGCACACAAAACCCCAACTCGCACAGTATGCGGTTTGAGAGAGGCTGGGGGTGGGAGGTGGCAGGTAACCGCAGGGAATGGGGATGAGGAAGGGAATGAGAACTTTAAGGGAAAGTGACGAGGAGGAGATTTAGTTGGAGATTGAAAGAGAGCGGAGCTGGGAAAAGGTGGATGGTGTAAAGGCAAATAATTTATGGCGGGCGCATATTATAATAGGCTCCCCTCGTATCGCGAGTGTTAGAGGAAATATACTCCCCTCTCCCGAATTCTTTCCCCTCCCCAGAAAATCCACGCTCACCTCACTCTCCTTCCCCTCTCTACCTCAAAACCTTCCCCATTTTCTGACTACTCTCCTTCCCCTCCCTATAGCCGGCCCCCTCCACACGCAAACACACTGACGCACACTCCTTTTCACAGCCTCCCTTTGTTCCCCAATCTCTCTTTGCCAATTTACCCACGCAAGTTAGGCTCATGTTAGCGTTTCATTCCCGGGACCACGCGTTGTTGATATCAGTCTCTCACACAATAAAAACTGTTAACAGTGTGGGATCAACGAGATTCAGTACCTAGGGGACATGCTAGAAGGGCATGATTAAGCGTTTACCCATTCCACAATTTGTCAGTAGGGCATTGTAAAGACTTTAATAATTCCACCATTTGTGCCTCTATCGTATTTACTAACACATACCGAATGCGTCCAAATTTCGCCAATTTAAGCCATTGACCATAATTAATTTGCAATAAAATAATTGTTACTAGGATATTCCATGCTGAAAGAAGGACGCTCAAAATATTTATTTAGGTATACGCATGCCACTCATACGGTAGTCCATGGGTTCAGGACCCGGGTTTGATTACCGGGCAATCCTCTTTGGGGCACCCTCAGATCCACCAAAGCTGTTTGATTTTTCGGGTAACAGATCTTCTTGGGAAACCATAACTAGCACAGGGTACGCAGCTGACCCCCCTACCCTGATGTGTGAATTTCACACCACGCCGTCGGGATTAGTACTGGGTGAACTCTACCATCACCTATCAAACCGACCTACGGGTTGATTACTGTGTTTATGGTTTCATATTTATGTTATATATATATATATATATATATATATATATTAATATATATATATATATTAATATATATATATATATATATATATATATATATATATATATACACACACACAGCCATATTTAGCCATCTCCTGGCCAAAGAATTGGGGCACTTCGCTGCATAAACCTCCCGAAGATTTCAATGTAAACTACCTGGATGGCTCAAGCGGCTAGAGCATCGGCATGGCAAAGATCCGTAGTTCAAGTCCCGGTTAAGTAAATACAATTGCACTTTTAATCTGCTCGATTCCACCTTCCCCACCTCCCCTCTTTTCTTTGTATCTATTTCCGTGTGAATGAATATAGTATTCGTTCGCCGATTGGTGGGTTTTTGTTTCTGAATGTGTGACTGTGTGAGTGCAGATGTAAATACATGTGTACGCATGAGTTTGTGTGTATATATATATATATATATATATATATATATATATATATATATATATATATATTTATTTATTTATTTATTTATTTATATTTATATATATATTTATATGTATATATATATATATATATATAAACAGGCTACATTTTTTTTAGAAACCAATTAAATTTTGTCTGTATTCCACAGCTAGCAGTCCAATATTCCAGAACCTTCCCTTGTATGGATTTTTAAATTTTTCTGAGGCATCTTTCGACTTTGGCTGTCTTCGGATGATGTGAATCTAAGCCTCTCTCGTGTTGCAGCGAGCAAAAGAGCCAAGCAGTTCTGATGTAGTTCATTTCACCGTCTTACAAAACCTTTTAACACACTCCGTTTTTTCGTCAACGCTATCGAATTGTCATGAAGGAACACGACCATGGCGTGAAAAATACATCTCGCTCGGGTGTGAAGTAGGTCCGGAATAAAATGTTACAATAAATGAAGTTTTTTAAAGAAGTACACTCTCTCATTAGCTTATTTTATGACATTATTTAAATATTTTACTACTTTTATAATTATATATTTATTGATAATATAGGCGATATACGCCACATTGCGGAGGAAACTGACAGTGGGAGTTTGTGTAATTCAAGAGATATCACTCGCAGTCCATACTGCCTAAATAAAGAGGCATCTAGTTTATGATGTGAGATGTAAAAACATATGGTGTGTTGCGACATACTGGAACTTGTGGAATATTTTTCGGTAAAATCGGGGAAAGGAAGACTTTTTGGCCGAACCTTAACTGCTGACTTCATTCCCGGGCGATGGGGAATTCGTTGAGGAGCTGTCCACGGAAATGTATAAACAAAACCAATACGAAACCCAAACCCATACCTCGTACATTTCCATCTAATCTCAATACAAAATTCTTAAAATATTTAAGATGAACCATGGAATTTCACACTAAGTGGCTCAAAGGTCGAAGGTTTAAATTCTAGGCGAGGGTATCATTATTGTGTTGCCACATACTAATCAACAATCACTTCAACGGAAATGATAATATTATCATCAAAATTTCTTGACTGATTGAAGTAATTTTATGAGGGACTAAGCCAAATTTCCACCTAACACGACACTAAATGCCCCAATTCAAACAATAAAATTCACACATTTCAGCTCCACGTATGCTTTACTTACCTAAAAACCGTTCAATGGCCCATCTTCATACTTCTTCTGCCTTGCCTACCCACTCTCCGCAGCCTTCAACATGCAAGAGCCACTCAAACTTCCCTTCATCTACTTTTCTTGCCTTCCAATTTATTTCAAAAATCTTCTCTTCCCTTATCACGCCCAATACATTGAAAATATTAATAAATACAAAAAACCATAACGGCATTAATAAAGCGGGTGAAGGGAATATCAGAATGGAACAGTAGGATACATCAGCTCCAGAGCAATTAGGGCACAAGGATCGAGTGTCTGTGAGGGCCATTACACTGAATTCCCACGGCGAGAGCCAGTGAGATTCGGGGAGAGGAGAGCGTTTTAGTGGTACTTCGGCCCCTACTTGGACGCAGTTTGGAGGTCACACTTCACGCGCAGGCTGTTTTCACCGTGCGTTTGAGGGGACGCTATGTCGTGGTCCCCTCGTGTCACATTACGTCAAGACTATGCTAATATCTTCGCACAGTTTCTTCCTACCCGTTGTTCTCTTCTTGGATGACCTCCTCTCCCTTTACTACTCTTACCCTTATGACCAACGTATCCCAAACGATGAAAACGATCTCAGCGACCCTAACCCTAAAAGTCATATCAGCAATTCAGTACGAAGATTGACTGTAGCCCTCTACTCTTACCTATCCAAAGCTATTTTACGCCTTCATACATTTTCCTCTTTATTATGTCCGCGCAATTGTCCCTTATCTTTCCGCATAGTGCCTTCCCTTTAATGAAATTCCCAAGAAAACAATGGGTACATATCAGAAGGCGTATCCGATCCATCCTCTTCTTCTTATCTGTTTAGTGCTTAGTTACGCAAGTAATAATCTCCACCTCTGAAAATCTTCCGCACACTCTCTCGTTCTTCAAATTAACTGTCCAGTTTATCTGGAGTACCTAAGCCGCGTACCAGGGTTTCAAAGTATTCTGTTCCTTTCTTATCACTTGCTCATGCCTCCAAACCATTAAGTGCAGCAACTCAGAAGAATGCTTGAACGCACTGTTCCCTCGCGAGTAACTGTATCTTGTTTGAGCACAACAGTCCCAAATTCTTCGTAAACTCTCTGTCGGTTTGAGCAATTCCGCACCTGATGACGTCCTAATTTTGTTTCATCCCATGTTAGGCTGCTTCTGAAGTAGTTGAAATATTTCACCATTATACTGAACCTCTCCACGGCGAACATCTTCCTTGCACTTCACTCAACCTCTGCTTCCCGCCAACTTGGATTTTAGTTTTATTTAAGTCAACTACCATGAACTTTCAACATTTCCATTATCCGTAGAGTTTCAAAGTTTTACTGAACACAGTGAAATTAAAAAACCGGCTTAATCTTATCGCTTACTTACTCTGCCGGAAGAAGTGGTACTCGTGGTTACACTCGCGAATAACACCCAACTGCGCCCATATTATCTTCTAACATCCACCGGAAAGATACATCGGCGGATATAGCACATCCCCACTAACATTTTTTCTCTCAGGTAACTTCCGAAAAACTATATTCCATCTACTTTTTCCTAACCAGAGAAAACATTTTAAGCTACTGCACAGAATATGAATGTCGCCCAATCACACAATCACGATTTTCAAATATAGTTTTCAAAAATAAAAAACAAATCGCTCCGAAATAAATGCATTCAAATGTGGTGCAAAACAATTTTTGTAACTCTCTATAGTTGGAGTATAATGTGATAACATTATCTCAGGCAGTTGGGTTTCATGAACTGCTTTCTTTAGTGCGACTGCTTTTACGGGACACTGGAAGACCGTCGCCACTTTCTGCTCCTGGGCGTCCCTCTCTTTTGTGCCCACTTCCTCACCCACTCTCGCTTATTAGCTCGTCCTCCACCCTGCCACTTACTTCCTCCGGCCCCTTACGAGCCGGCACCCTGACTCTTCCAACCTCCAAAGCCAATCCCCTCGCCCCTTGGCGTCGCTTTTTCATCTTCCTCACGTCGAGAACCACCTCAGCACATTTGTTAGAATTGCACAATTTCATCACGCCAGGCCTCACTTCCTAGAGGTGGCAAAGGCTCTCATCTTTTCCTCGGGTACCCACACAATGCCCCGTTTCACTTGCCGAAGGACGCTCGATTTTTGAGAGTTTTTACGCCGAGGGAAATAATAAAAAGAATGATATAAAATGAGAGATATCAAATTTGTAGACAATCAGAAGGAAAAATACTCAACAAAGAAATATAATAATTTGTTTTATCCATGACGAAATTCATGATGCATGGCTCGCTCAGAACAATGCAGATGAAAATGGGGGATGAATCATCATTCGAAAAATAGATACCTGGATTCTCTTAAAATTATGCTTAAAAAACCGTTTGGTTTTTCTTCAATGACAATGATCATGATTATACTACGCGGGAATATAAACGTTTGGGCCATTATGATTTATATTCTTCGATTTTTGACGCTCAGTGGAAAATTACATTGAAGTTTTACGCAACCATAAATGTACTCATTCTGGTCGACCGAAGTCCTAGGATATTTAATCCTATTAAATTTGGTTTTTCTATTCTACTATTGAAGAGGAAATAATTCAAGGAAACTATGAGAAATTTCTCACGATTTGTAAAAATAATTGCCCCTGGGAACGGTCCAAAATCTACCTTTAATAGGTAGAATAACTTGAATGAATTACCACAAATATAGCGGTGTGTCATGAAAGTAAAACTAAGAAGAGGAAAGACAATAAGAAAACGTACACCACGGAAACTGATGGGGTGAATATTATTCAAAATTACATAACACCGTGCAGAAATATTTTAAACTCAACCTTATGTCTTTACCCATTGAAAGACCCCTCAAAGAAAATTCATTACTAAATGCGCCAAATTTACTCAAAAATCGCACAGGGCCACTGAATATGGTTTTTGCATTCTATGTAAATACATTGTCCTGTAAATTTGCATCACGCTCCATTGTACTTAAATTTAACCTTCATGGATTTGAATCATTCTTTATCAGCCCTTTTCCTTCTATTTTTTAATGAAGATTTATTCAAGACAACCTGGTGAATAAGGTTTAACACAGGGAACAGGCTTTATCTCACAGAATGAAAAGGCAAAGTAGCCAGCTCCTGAACTCCTCCAGACCCTTCCTGCTCACGTCACTTCCATATTCACCTCGAAAATGCAGAAAAATTAACGGGAGTTTTTTTTCTACTTTCCATTTCTCAGGACGCGCGAGGCGACCCATCGTCCCGTGTAGTTCAGATAAGGGCCCCGCCCCCCACACGAGAGTAGAAGATGGAACTCCATTGCAAGCAAATTGAAGGAGATTGAAGCTTCCTTTTTTTCTCTACGCTCACATATACATTTATTTTCTGAATGGCAAGTTAGATAGATAAATAGATGGAGAGAGAGAGAGAGGGGGGGGGAGTGCGCATATGCAGGAAACGAGGGGATACGGACATAATACGCATTGTCACCAGCCACCCATTAGGGACCGGTCGCCTACGACCTCGCCCACCGCACTTTTCTCCTCTCGTCCGGAAACCCTTCGCTTTCTTCCCTTCAGAGTTTTCCCTCACGATATACATCAGCGATGATGTTACGCCGCTGGAAGCGCTTCCATAATAAAGCTCCTTCCACCTCACCCCATCCCCAACCTCTCGACCCTCCCAACAACCCACCATTTTAACCGTATTGTCGCCGCACCATAGCACTCGTCCCGGCTTGTTTATATTAAATTGCACACCTTAAATGCAATAATAAGGGACAAGGCTCTTAAATTATACCCTTCTTCTAATCAAAACTGAGAAGTTATGACATTAATTCTTTAATGAAAAAGCCAAAAAGGTTTTCCGACGAGAAAAGTGAATGCCATTCAGAGGAAGTAAAAACCAAACGTAAGGTCAAAATATCCAGTTGACCTATAAGATGAAAATTCATGAACTCTATGAAAGATCTCAGGAAACCTGCTTGAGTTTTTATAGGCTGTCAACGAGGAAAGATAAAACAGCTGGATGACACAGCACAGCATAAAAGTTCGATCTATTATTTTAAAGGAAATATTTTCCATAGCGTAGGTCGCTTGTCCATGTCCCATGCTGGTCTTATCATAATTTATCCAGTCTAATTCCATCCTTCGACGGTTATCGATGGACACTGTTAAACCAATTAGCCCGTTCAAAGACTAGAGCCAGCCAATTAGGTTAGCGTGATGTGTGAGACGGTGAAGGGAAGAGTACGGTCCGATATGAATGGGGTAAGCTGCAAGACAACTTGGCTTATTAACGTTGGAAAATGATACTCTATATGAGTACTCAGAAGAACTAAGAGTGGACTGCAACCAACTGTGTGGATCCAACAACTAAGAATCTAAATTATATGTATATACTTCAGATAATTAATCTGAAGCATAGCATAGAAATGGTCGAAGGTAAGACTGTAATGAATTTAATCATAAAATTATTTTGCTTAAAAGAATTTGCAGAAAACATTATCCCAACATGCGCTAAATTTTTATCTCGTAATAATAAAGAATATTTCATATTAAACAGAAGAATGCTTTATAAATCATGCCTTGCCACCCGCGATTTTCTTTTCTCTCTAACCACATCCCAACTTGAGTGAATCTATGCCTAGTATGTAGTATATCCTCCTCCATACTCCAGTGCCCCTATTTTTTTCCATCTCTATCCACCTCGGCCCTCCACAGCGATTTATCCCACTCTCCTTCTACCGGCTTCCACCTATCTGTATTTCACATCCATTTTTACGCCTTGTCTGAATTTCTTAAAATATACAACCTATCTGACAAGCACCCTTTCGTCCCGTCTCATTCAATTTGCCTCCTCACTCCATTTCTATCCTTTCTGCGTGGCGAAACATTACCCTTGAGCCCTCATCCAACTCCCTCTATACCCAAATCTGTCAATCAAGCGTGCGTACACGAAATTTCAAACAAAGTCACTCCACGTAATACAAGGCATAATTTTTTTCGGGTAACATATCATTTTTCATATTTTTTAAACTCCTCAAATGCAGTTCATCAATAAAATTAATCGATTTTGTGTAAGCTCACATCAGTTGCTAAAATTCATCCAGCATGAGCGAAAGAGCACGCATACTAAAATTTTTAATAGGACGGACAGTATAGAAAAAACTGCTAATAGGGAGTCATTTTCCTTTAGTAAAAAACAATGGTGTTACACGTATTTTTCACTTTTTCCGTCCCTAAAAGTAACGGCATTAAAGGAATTTATGAATTAATCCTTCAGTATTTCAAAATGAAATTATTCAAAGGGGCTCTGGACACACCTATTAGCTCAAACGAGGATAATTGTGACTCCCACAAATCACGTAATAAGGGGATAGAAATTAATATTATGGGGGAACTTTCTACGAGCATAACAAAGAAGTACATGGTAGGCATGTAAATGAGAAGCTAAACACTCACGCATAATACATAAATACATATACATGTGTGTGTGCGTGTGTATGTATGTGAATATATATATATATATATATATATATATATATATATATATATATATATATATATATATATATATAAACCATAAACAGTAATCAACCCGAAGGTCGGTTTGATAGGTGATGGTAGAGTTCACCCAGTACTAAGCCCGACGGCGTGTGAAATTCGCACATTAGGGTAAGGGGGCCAGTTCCTTTCCTTGTGCCGGTTATGGTTTCCCAGGAAGATCTGGTATCCAAAAAATCACATAGCTTGGGGTATTAGTAGTTTTGAGGGGAGGCGACCGACAGCTAAGGTCATTTGCGCCATAGGGGATGGACAGGAAAGGGTGAAGGGAGGAGAGAAACCCGGCGTCGGCACTAGCCTGCTCTTTACGAAAGGCGCCAAGGGGTCCGCAGCTTAACGTCCCATCCGACGGACGGCGTACTCACTCAAAGTGCCCTCCACAAAGCACCTCAAGTAGGGATCGAGATACCTCTGTAAAATATTCAACACCGCCGGGATTTGTACCCGCGCCCTCAGGGTGGGAAGCCAGTACGTTAGCCTTCGCACCATCTCGATCCCCTAATAGCTTGGATGGAGCTGCAGGTGCCCAGAGTATATACACACACATATTCAAACGCGAAATCTCGCCATACGGCGAACAAATATTCATTCACATGGAAATAGATATAAGGAAAACGGATAGGAACACACATAAAGGACGAACAAAGAAGAGGTGGGGATGGCAGAATCGAACGGATCACAAGAGTAAAAACATTTCCTTGACCACGACTCGAACAGCGTATCTTTCCACTTGCCGGGTGGATGCTCTAACCGCTTGAGCTATCGAGGAAACATAATTTACACTGAGATCCGTGGGTCTAATATGCCACCAAGTGCCCCGATTCGTTGTCCAAGAGATGGCGTCAGGGGGCTGTTTCACCCACCATAGGAGAAATAGACAAAACAAGAGGAAGAGGGCAGTGGGTAGCAATCATACAACATCATACAGGAAAGGAAAACGGCAGTAACAAAAATTGTAATATAATTTACCCGAAACAATAAAATTTTAAGGAATTAGCTTTATTATTTCTTAATTTAATTCATTTTCTTTAGGAGGTGTTTTTATACTTTATATTGTTATAAATGTTGGATATCCATCCTTATGAGTGAGACTGAATCCAACTTATTTAAATGAGCCTAAGTGGAGTGGAAGTATACGCTAGAAGAACAAGTCATCACCATGACCTTTATTCCGTCATAAAGTAAACCGCCAATATGATAAAAACAACTCATTCGATCACTAGAGAACACATTTGACACAATATGCAAGCTTGTACGGCTGATATTTCCAGATTGTTGTTTTAAAAAATTATGTTTGCGTAGTAAGCAATGAATCTCAATGAACCAAAATCGCTGCTAAGATTAGAAATCTTGAAATTCTAGAAGTGTGCGGAGATTCTTGACGAAATATCTCAGTTCTCCTCCACCACAGCTAAATATTATCATTCGTGCAATATTTTCCTTGCATTACATCATAAAAATATTAACTTAAATTCAGAATATTATTAGCATAATCAAATAATGAATTTTACTCCTTCCTTTCATTCTGTTGCCTTTTTCCTTCACCCTCGCAGCGATTGTAATACGTGTGAGCGATCTCGAGAATGAAACCGCATGAACGATCGAATTTCACGCGCATTAATATAGTTTGATTTTTGCGATCAAATATTTCGTACCGAACCAGCATTATAAATAATTCTTGAGTACATACTCAAAAAGTGCTTACTGTCGAGAGGCTACTCATGAAAAAAAAATGATTTGCTTTTTATGATAAATTCTCCCGGACTGAATGGGTCATGGCCTTCACATGTGTCGCTAACAGAAAATGATGTCAACACTAGCCAAAGGACAGTTCATATCTCGCATCCATACGCTCTTCGTAGGATGTTTCTTGGACTTCCGTACAGAGAATGCAAAAAAGTGCAGAACTATGTTCCAAAGCGCATTCCAAAGTGTGTCACCATTTGGATAAAAATGGCACGTCGATACCTATCACTTGCATCAGCAATCTGAGTGTTCACATTCAGTAATATTTACTTATTACCGCACAACTAAATTAGTCATTACAAATGCATTTTTAAAATGAATGTATGCATCTAAAACTTTTATAATTTTCCGCTTTCAAATATTCTCCTCATTAACGACGCGAAGCGACGCCAAGTTGCGGTACGCGCCCAAGTGAATAGAATATTATATTATTGAAAAGTTATGCACCTTCAAGTAAGCACTGATAAATTCTCTAAGTTCCAGTTTTATAAGCGGTGAGGGATATTCTGGGTAACTTTTCAAAGGGAAGCAAGAAACAGCCAAAGGGCCGGGTGGTGATTGAGAAATGGGTCGGCGGTGGGTTACTGATGATGGCATGACTGTCATCGTGTAAAGAGTGGTGGATTGGGGTCACATTAAGGGGGGAACTGGTAACTCTCTCAAGAGATCACACGGGTGGTGAGAGGTATTTGGTTAAGCACGGAACATACTGGAGGGGAGGACTGTCAAACACATTGTCATTCAATGAAATGTTAGTCATTCATCCTGTGTTGAACAATCCCCAGCTGTTGCTAAATGTCCAACCGTCTTCTTTTTTCCAAATGGAGAAAAGATGTTTTCAATTCACACTGGGCTGACAAATGGTATTACCCTGATCTATAAAATGATTTGCCAATTACAAGATCGTTTTTCATAGCCAAACTTTCAATTTTTGATCTAAAACCATAACAATTAATTTCAAAATGGTAATAACGCTGGTATTCAATATTCCTGATTTAGCTAAGGAGTCACATGAGCCCCATATTTTGTACCTCTGGATATATCATTTTCCGAATAATTTCCCTTTCCTTGGAATATTTTATGATAGCAAGCCCAGATTCAACAGACTAGGATCTATACGCTTAAGAATAACATTAAAGCAAGTTTATCCGTAGACAGATAAGCAATTTCACAAATATCAACAACAATGTCTCATCGTTTGCGGATAAAAATGTATCCTCTCCCTCTATGACTCTTCTATGTAGCTGCTAATTAACCGTCCACCGTCGCGTGTTTACATGCTCGAATCCTGTGTCGGCCAGGGAATGCACACCCGTTGATGTAGTGGGAGATAAAGGCATTTGTTATAAGGCCAAGCTATCAATGTCAACGAGCACCAAGACTTTTCAAATTTTGTACGGCGGATATATAAGAGATACCAAATTTGAAAAATAAAATATGGAACATTAAAAAAATGGCCCACATTCAAACAAAAAATAATGCAATAAAAATGCATGCCGTAGACTTCGTTCATTGATAATAATTTGTTGAAAAGAACCGGGAAATCGCTCTGAACTCTGGGCATGGGAATTTTCAGCTATAAAGCATGTCATTTAAAACAAAAAAAATAGGGTGAGAGGGCATGAGTTAGACGTTGAGTCAAGTAGCGGATGTGCAGGAGCTGAGCATTTGCCGTTGAGTGTTATCGCGGGTAGAGAGAAAGGATAAGTTGACACGCATGATGTCAGCCCACTACATTGCGCGAGTAACGGCAAAATAACGAGCGGTTTGCTTTTTTAAAATCAACTTCTAGAGCGAAGGAGTAACGGGACGTTTCCTGAGTTGGGAAGAAAATATCCGGAGTACTGAAGAAAAGCAGAACAAATGGGGGCAACCCTTTCTGTCCTCTCTCACCAAACCCACCTCACCCAAAGTGAGCAAGAGAAAAGAGAAGGTTCCTCAACAAACTCCTTGAGAATTGTACGCATGCTCTCGCCTGATTCATCACCTCTTCCTGATTGACGTGGTTGATGAATGCGCGTATGCCGTGTTCCCTCTGACGCACGGCACACACACCCCCCAACCGCGTTGATATACCATTTCCGCGACGGCGAAAAACGACGGCCACTCCGCCCCGACCCCACCCCTTCCCAAAACGTGCGACTACCAACGAATCCGCCGCGCGAGAGCGAATTTACGAACGGGGGCCTTTTGAAAGAGCGCGCGCAAAACTACACGCCTCCTTGAAAGCGTCCGGTTGAGCGCGGGAAATGCGATCGATATGGCAGCGCACTTCCCCGCTGACGTCCGTAAATTTTCCCGTCGTTTTCGGGGAAGGGTGGGATGGGGTTGGGTTTCGGAGATGGGGAGACGGAGGAGTGGAAAGGGGTGGGAGGGAAGTGTGCTTCAATTTATGAGCGCGCGCCATCATTAATATTTTTTCAGCATGCCATGAATGAATCATCAGATCCGGGAAGAAAAAAATTAATCGCCCAATTTGCATAATATGCAATCAAACGAATCTCTCTTAAAACCCCTCTTACCCTTCCCGATCCACTCCCCTCCCTCCCCACCCACACCCTCTTCCCTTTTCATTTCGGTCCGTATAAGCCCCCCTCTCCGTTCCCTTTACCCTTCCTCTCCCGCCCCTCCGACCCCTCCCGGCCAGCTGTTGACTGAAAATGGGAATATTCGACACGTTAATTCGGCGCCTCTCACTGATTGACGTCATATTTTGAAAGGTCCGATGCCAGGGATTACTGACTGGTAATTAGGCGTCGAGGGTGGAAACATATTCGAACGATGTGCATTTTTAAGGGCGTGGGTGAGCTTGCCCGGCATCTGAGACTGAGTCAAGTAAATGGGCTAACAACTGCCGAGGGCAAAAATTTCAGCTAAATGAAATAGAAAACTCGGATGTCTCCTGAGTTTTATGGATCCTCTGGTTCCCAGTGGAAGTTTCTAACACGCTAGGTGCTAAACTTCTAATCCCTTGGCCACTATGATCCTTAATTGAGTTTCAAATAATTTCTACCGGCATGAACGACAATCAAGCGTCAGGACATTTACGTACTACTTTACTCCTATTTCTTGAGTTACTTCGGTAGCTATACAGGTGTGAACATATTTGATGGAGTCCTAAAATAGAATAGGGAAAAGAGCTTCGGAGATTTAATTCAGTGAAATACTCCAAATAGAGTTTCTATAGCTGTACAAAAATGAGCGACACTGAACGGGATTTAAATTCCTGGAAAATATATGCAAATTGAGTGCACATTTTATTCACGATAGCTGCATTCTCTCCATTTTCTATGCATCGTGTCACCCAAAAAAATTGTTGAGAAGTCACATTATTCAAAATATTTTTGAGAATTCAGGTTGCTTAATAGAGTCAAATACCAACCAGAAAATTGATGGAACACGATAAAGTGGAAAATAGAGCACCTAGCCACAGTTAAGAAAACGTTCATCGATCATGATCTCATTGATGCGAAATATTAGTTAAATAAAGAAAAATATTTTAAGTAGTACGTTTACTGGCACCTAACACGTTTTCCTGAGCTGAAGGAGAAAATTTATAAATCGTGCACTGATTAGTCAAGTAATGCCAACCTGCTTAACAAGAGTTTTATGAAGCATAGTGGTTAATATTTTGCAAATTTTGTAAGTGTGCTTCCACGGCAAATAAAAAAATATACCCTTATTTTAAACGCTTTTGGGCTAAAGATTCGATTATCTAGAGCTACGATCCACATTTCCCTAAATTTTTCAGGAACAAACGTTATTACTTTTTGGCACCGCCCTCCTTTGAAGCCAAGAAACAATTTCCCTTTTACAATCTTTTTTTTCAAACTTTTTCCTAACGGACTTCAAGCCACAAATAAAACGCTCCCGCGTGTCCTAAGGGACCTTTTGTAAACCAAACAACAGCTCGGTGAAAGGCAGAAAACATTGCCACTCTATACACAAAACTTGATAATATTTAGAAGAAATCATTTTTTGGGAGGACATTTAATTACATAAACGGATACTTATATTAAGTTAACGCTACTTATATACCCAAGGGTTCCTTATGGATGTCAAGAGTTTCAAAAAGAGGTATACCATATTCATAGCATGACGTTTTCCTTGAGACCACGAACGTACGTTTTACGAATCCTTAAGTCGGATAAAAGTTCAGAAATCCTCCCGATTTCATCTTTACCATATCCTACTCTTGAAAATTAAAGTGAACAGACTTTATGAATAGGGAGACCTCAATTCATGTCGAAATGGATGCTTCTAACTCTGGGATAATCCCATCAAACACCGATGAAAGCATAGAAAAATTCTTTGAAGAATAATTTTTTCATAAATCCATATTATCCTGCTTTTACTTTCCCCATCAAACTTTAAGGAGCATATCGTACGTGAGTGGTGCTTACATTTAGGAACTTAATATTGTTTATGTTTTTTTTGTGATAATGTGGTCAACTATTTCCGTGCATCGCGTCAAATAAAGCAAATAAAATCCAGACTATTGATCAAACGATCAAAAAAGGAAAAGTTTCTACAAATCAATAATGACAATAACTCGTAAAATATTTCAAGAAACCCAAATCTGCTCGTGGCAACAATAACAGATCATTTTGGCTATTTTTTCTTCTTATTTTTCGGATCCTTCCAATGGTTTTGCTGGAACAAAATCACCATATCCATTTCTTACACGAATCAAGATTATGATATAAAAATAAATTTCTACAGCTTAAAAAAATGATGAAATTTCTTACCAAAAGTTTTAAGTATATAGTATAACCCACTTTAACCGTCGTCAGAAAATTGGCACTGAGTATCCGGTAGCGCAACATAGAAGCACTTCGGCGCCTGCACCGCCACGCAAAACATTTGAAATTGTTAACCTCACCTTGCACACGGAAGACAAACATCTTCGAAGAGGTTATTGCGGTCTCATAACTCCATCGAACCTTCCACTGAGAATGCACGAGAGCGTTTTCACTGACTTTTTGAATTAAATAAAAGAACTGCTATATTTCCTTCTGTGACTACGCTCAGAAATATTACATCCCGACAAATAAGAAGAAAAAATTGGCTTCCAGTAAAAATGTTGTGACTTAATAAGACTAGAATAAATGTATTATGTGACCTATCGATCAATTTAAAGGAGAGAATGGTACATTGCTCCTTAGTTCAACGATTTTATCAGTACTCGCAAGAAATATAGTACTCTTAAATAATACGTGAAGCAATAGGCCTCCGCTCTGAGTGAACAATGGGCGACTAATTTATCGGGTGAATCTTTCGCGCTACGGGTGCGAAGAGAATAATCAAGTCCTGAACGAAATAAATACTGCCACGTCAAGGAAGCGTGTTCGAATTGTTCTTATTCCTCTTTTGTACTAAGAACACAATTCTACAAAAACCATTAAGATTAGGTTATTTGCTTTCAACAAGGTCAAACGCCGGAGCGTAACAATACCTACCGATAACAAAGGGAACAGTGGAACTTTTTCAAGCGATCTCATCAGTATTGTTACTTGGCATCAATCATGGGTTGTTGAATTCATGGTTATGCCTCCGAATTTGTGCTCAAAATGCGAGGGCATGGCTGAATTACCTAAGAGGCTAAAGTAAATAAATTTGATTTCATCGAAAGACTTTTAAAGGAATCATTAGAAAGAGCTTTGATTTCACATCAGAAGGCCTAATACTAAAATACGCCTCTGTTATTAAAAACCGCAGGTAAATTTTATTTCTGAATTTAATGATGTCCAAACCAAAGGCGCAACCCTCCGTAAAAAACACCCTCTGAAAGAAAATGTACAGAGTATTATCGGAAAACCTTTGACGGGAGTCACTCAAGGCACGAATATAAAATCATCCGAGAGATAAAATGCCAATGATATGAATGACTTGGGTTATTCCCAGCGAATGCTGTCTACAAGACCTGATGCTATCCTGTATATACAGGATCCTGTCTGAAGTTACGACTGGTTTCGCTGACAAGCAGTGGAATGCCTGACCTGGAGAAAAATATTAGGTTTTATACAAAACTATGACGAGTTTAATATCGAAGTGAATGAATAATTTTAACCCCAAATTAGATTGATAAAGGAAACCAAAAGAAGTTACGGGGGATAAACTTTCGAGGCAATAGATAAGGAATCCTATTTCCCACACATTTCGCGACGACAGATGACAGCCTTTATTAAAACATTAACATTATATTTCCCAGTCACCAATTGCTGTGTGAAGTTACCACAGCTCGTCGAATTCCTAAGTAAATTACTACTCAATTTCACAGTGCATTAACTAGAAAACAATACTTAAATGCAAATTATAGAGTCAAACGCACTGATGTTATGATAAAAATTGAAAATCAGTTGATACTTAAGCAAATACCTCCAAAAATGTGTCTCAGTCATATTGGCATTAGAAATAATTATCTGCTCACTATTATTTTTATATTTCTTCATAAACCATTATGGCTTATCCCGGGTGCTTTAAAACCATACGGATACATTTCATTCGAGAACATACACGCATTACATTAGGCCATTCATCGTTTTCTCTTGTTGAAAGGATGCTTTCGAATAACCCGCAACAATCCTTCAATCTGAGCCCATGATAATTCAGCCTATTTTTTCAAGAGACCTGTAATGTGGACATTTTTCTTTCGCCTTGATAAAATTAAAACAAAATATATCTTAAATATTAACCATGGCTGTACACTACACTAGCAGATATGTGTTAAAAATCCTTAGTACCATCCATGGTATAGGAGCCCGCGGGTCATACACATTTCTGTTCGCGATCTGTATCAATTTATAGCCTCGCCACCTACGGGCTAACATCAAGATGAAGGGCTGCTGATATATGTCATAACGTCATTTGCAAATATGGTAATAATATTGGAAATGAATTGTTATGATTGCCTAGAAATTATTTTGCAGGGTATCATGACCTAGAATGACGGATCGTCTAGAAACAGAATATACCTTGTATCATCGTTTATCCCCTTAGATTAGACTTCCGCAACTGAATTTGAGGCGTCCCGTCGATGGGCTGATAGTTGTTCATTTGCATATTCAGTGCATAACATCCGTGCCACCACTTCCAGAAGTCACGGATTTGTATCGTTCCTCAGACACAGACATTAAACTGTTATGTGTCTATCTTTATCGAACCGTTTCTCAATGACTTCCCACGGTCAAGTACCTAATACGGAGCTACCACTGCCGCTATTGGAACGTTAGTTCTCATAAACAGCCATAAAACTGCTTCTTTTAACAGGGTATGATGGCCAGAACTCTACGGTCGAAATTATCCACACGTGAGACAACTCGGGTGTGCCTTCCGGTGATGCAATAAACCCAGTACCCATTAAATGCAAAATAGCCAGCCCGCGGAAAGTGTTTATGGTAGTCGGACAATTCTTGCGCTTGGATAAGGTTTGCTTGCATGCGAGAATATGATATGCAAAAACTTCCGTGACGACTGATGGACTGGAATTGGATTAGATCCCTAAATCATTGTAAAAATGAATCCTTCCAAATGCAATACCCGAGATGATGTAAATTAATATGCGGTATACCCCGTGAGCCCACAGCGACCTGTGGTATGGGGCATCATCTACAGATGAGTATACCACGCAAACTACTAGCTGCTCGACGACCTACAAGGTATTGTATAAAAAGAATCGGTAACATATTTTTTCTGACGTGTGCGTTAAGTGCTGAATTCAGACGGTCGGTTAAGTGTGCGCATGATTGCAGACCGTATTGACATTAATCAGATGACAGTGCACACCGTTATCGCTGAAAATTTGGTGATGCGAAATATTTGCTCTAAACTCGTCCCGAAGGTCTTGACGGACGACCAAAAGCAGAGTCGAGTGTCTGCTTGCGAAGACCTTCTGCAACGCGTTGAAGAAAACCCAGACCTTTTGGACAGTCCTTACTCGGCACCAGCAGACTATTTCCTATTCCGAAAAGTGAAATCCTCTCTCAGAGGACACCACCATGAGACCCTAAGTGCACGAGAAGCTTGCCTGCATAACCTTAAGGACCTTCCGGAATATACCAACAAGGGAGCCTTTTAGCCGTAGAAAAGCCGCTGGCAAAAGTATGTCGACGCTCAAGGGATGTACTTTGAATAATTTTCAGGCGTCGTAGCAATATCTGAAGTAAATCCATTTTTCCGAAACTTTACCCGATACTTTTTATACAGCCCATGTATGATATGCAGTGAAAGCGCCATCGGAAAATACTTTTAGTGACTGTAAGGAGTATGTATCCTGTGTGTTGAAACCACAGGCACAAGTTTGTACCAAAGTACTCATATTGTGGAATGAAGGACATTCTTTTCATGCAGCGCAGTAAATAGAAAATGATTGAGGACAATACGAATTAGCCTATTTACACACTCATTAGGGTATCATAATCATTTAGACATCGAAATTTATCTCTATTGATAGACCTCATCTTTTTCCAACCTTCAAGTAGGAAAATAAACATTAAAGGTTATTGGTTGGTCAATATTTGAGTTCCTCTCTTCCCTGGCCTCACCGTCAGTTTGAGTTGGATTTTCTTATGCTTTAGTGTACTCGTATATTGGACGTTACTGATAACGCAAATGCTGATTGGAGTCATTTGTGATTGGCTCTTCCAGAGGTCAAAACCACGTCCATTCACGAGTTTGGATACGACTAGCGATCTAACGGTAGAGAAAGTTGCTCAACAGACCAACTAGGCCCAAAGACAATGTTTAATAAAAACTATATTTATAATTGATTATTTTTAATGATATCGTGAATTTAGAAGGAATCCAGATGAAATGAAGGAAATAATAAACTAAAACACACTCGGTTAATGAAAATCTGAGAGCTGGGAGGACCAAGCATTCAAAATTACATTGGCTATGATGGTATTTTTAACCAAGTCGTGGTGATATGGAACTATTTGACCATAAACTTTAATTATGATCTGGAATAAAGAACTTTACATACCTACGCTTATTGTAACCGTTAATTCATTTATTAGGACCCGTTACCTTAACTAGGAAGACATATTTCTGGATAATTTTCATTATTACCAAATTAAAATGGTTTGATGAATGAGTACCTATACCATTACCATAAATAGCAACGTTTTTCACGTAAACTGTATTAAATTTGAGGAAATTTACGTATTTCAAAGGCCCTATTTTCTTGATCGGCAGAAATCCCAAGAAATAGAGACCATGACCTGAAAAATGTCCACAGATAACCCTTTACCGAAATATTGCAACAAAATTTGACTGCTACTGCCAAAATGCTGTTAAAATAATTTTCTTATCTGTAATCATCAAGTAGAAATTGTTAGAAAATTAAAGAACTGTTTCAATCATGGTTTATTTTTATTATTTTTTAAGCAAGATTGGTGAAAAATGTGATTACGATCAATAGTGTCCAACATACTATATTACACTTTTTTAAATGTACTGCTTTCAAATAATATCTTTAAAACATTTCTCAAAATATTTTAGGAAAAAATAAATCGTAAACGGCTTAAGCTACTCTTGAAAAGCAGTATTTCTACGTGTTCCTTATCAACTTCCTTTTCCTAATGAGCAATCACACTATTCTTCCCTCAAACCTCAGTCTCCCTCCACCCAACATCCTGTCATGTCACTCAATGCCATTATCAACACTTTTTTGTACCTAACCACTCAAAGAATATGAACCCATCAAAAAGATAATGTGATAGGCTTATACAAACACTACACTAAGACTATCTCGCAACTTAACTGATAAGCCAACTTTATCAATAGACGAATCACCAAACCACCCGTCACCTTGCCAGCTACACATTCCTGCACTTAGAAATTCCCTTCCCCTCAGTTGATTCCCAAAGAAACTTTTCAGAATTATGGCACGCAAACTGGGGCACGAGGTAGTCAAAGTATAAGGCAAATCCATCAAAAGTGTTGCGAGAGGCAGTGCGAGTGAGACGGTTGAGTCGGGGGCGGGGCGACAGAAGAGGGGAGCGGAGAGGGAGAGAGAGAGAGAAAACTTAAGCCAGATGTCGGACCTCAGAAGAGTTGGTACGGGGAAGTCTCCGCGACATAAGGGAAGAACAGGAAAGGTGTCGATGGGAACTCTCGGGTCGCATAAATTGCGCTGGGGCGTAAATAGAACAATCGAATTACTTTGAGGGAATGGGTTGGGAGCGTGGGGAAAAAACAACGAGCTTACACTTTAAGTGTTAAATCGTCTTTCGCTGACTTCGCCGTCCATAAAACAGTTTTCTTTTTCCCGACTCCCGGCAAACGAGTCAGCTCGTACCTTCGCCACTCCCAATTGCAAAATTTCCACAGTTTCGAGAATGCGACGTTATCACAAGCCGATTTGAAGGCTAAGTCTGAACCCATCAGCATTTTAATGTGCCCTTATTTCGATTGCAGACGCAGCAATTGACGAAGCTAAGTTCTCACAGGAAAGGTTGGGAATGATTCTAATTATATGTATGCCTCCCGCAACGGACTGTAAAACCTGAAAGGTTATTCTTGCTTACCTAAGTTGTGGTGGGTTGACTGCGAGTTCACTTACCCCATAGTGGCATTTCTTGAATCTCCAGTAATACATTAAACATTACGAATGTGGTCCTACTGCACAGTAACGGAAATTATTAATTAAGTCTGACGGTAAATCACTCAGCCATATTTCCTGTCTTGAATTCAAATTTATGATGTGTTAAACCTATTTTTTTAATGAGAACTTTCAGAATTTCAAACGATATTTAACTATGGATTTTTCACGTAAATTAAGCATTATGCTAAACAGAAGGCATATAATTTGATTAATGGAATACAATACATTTTGTTCATTGACAAATAAATATTGATGTACATCAAACGGAATTTGAGGTGATTTTAATAAGTAGTTTGTCATCTTAATTATGATTTCATTCATCGATTATTTTTATTTTGTTCGTTTATACTGTGAAGGCGTATTTTAGGTATGCTATTATAATATTTTATAAGAAGAATACGTAACAAATAATACTTCCAAAATTTATTTTGTATGAACATCCACGTTTGTAAAATTCCCCATGAAATTTTGAGGAATCTTGAACTATCATACCAACAATTATCGCAATCATCATAGCAAACAAATATTTACCAAATATGACGTGTAACAACTTGGTAATTTCTCAAGATAAGCATTTCACGATCGTTGATATTTTACTCCTTTACCGTTACACGAATTAAAAAATTTTGGCGTTGTCTTGGTACTGAACATTCAAGTGTAGTGGCAAAATTTTTGACTAAAATCCCCATATTCATCGATTTCAAAGAATTACAACTTAAACTACTGACTACAAACCGTAATTATAAATTACATCTATAAGCTGAGACTCTCCTGAAACAATGGATTTATTTTCGCCGTTTCCAGACTGATTGCGGTAAATCATAACGAAATTGTGTGTCAGGTAAATATAATTCATTATATTCCAAGAAGATACTGCAGCGGAATGGATTGAATTGAAAAGTATACGAGATCGATGGAGGAACCCTCTGCATTGCATAACGGAACGAGATGAATTTCAATGGATGGATACATACTCGAGGTTATGTACAAATTAATATATGCCTTACCTGAATTATCGCCATGACAGTAAAGCCAAATATGAAAGCTGGCTGCATGGACGAGATAACTGGAATAGGCATCGGTCTTGCACAGTAATCTGCTTCAGTGGCGTTTGACGGCATGTCCCCGGTGATCGGACCCGGGATACCCACGACTGCCCCGCAACAACCGACCCCAATCAAAATGGCCGTCCCGACGAACTCAGCCACTAAGGAGGCCACCAAGTCGCGGATATTACCAAGGCCCGTTGACCCGCCTGTGTTGTTGGCTATGCCAAGGCGGCAAACCCTCTTCAGCCCTGAAAAAAAATTAAACCATTTAACCACATGAGGAGGAAGAATTTTATTTAAATCGACCGACTATACTAGTGAGTGATGCATGGTCAAAATGCAAGGACTACGAAGAACCAAGGCTTTAAATATTTATATAGATTATACATATTAAAGGAATAAAGCGGAGAAAACTGTATGGACAGAATGAATTAGGAAAAAAGGCGGGTTGAGCAGAAAATGGAGAAACGGAGTAATCCTTGAGATTTGCGGGGACAAAAAATGTTGTGGATCAGGTAAATACAAAATAATTTCAATAATATGCGTGAAATAAAGCTGAAAGGACGCGATGTTGAGCATGAAAGACATTCAGAATGACAGATAACTTGAAGGCTCCCAAAAAGTACAAAACAATCAAGGGGCAACAACTAATATTGACTGATGGATAAAAAATTGCCTTCAAGTTTCACAAGATTGCCAATAAGACTAGTAATAGTAGTGTATATATGACAATACCATTATTGAAGGCGACCGACTAGTGGAAGCCAGGTTCACCATTAGGCCAAAGAAATGTTTGAGTGAAGAAGGGAAGAATGGGAAGATCTCGTGGGTACTGGGGCTACAAGGCGTCCGCAGTTAACGTACAATGATAAAGGAATGAAAATTTAGCTAAGAGCACTCTCCGCGAAAGAACGAAGAACATAAACGAATCCTTCGCTCAAGTCAAAACCGGGTATAGCACTTAGTTCCTTAAATAACTAAAGCAACAAACTAATTCACAAATTAAAATCTTTTACCTCACATTAATATATCACTTCAAATAGTTCAGTAACCTTTGCAAAGGCAGACTCGATTCTCGACGTCATTGCAAAATTCGAGCGCAAAATAAGAGCACCTGGTATGTCACAGTATAAAACCCACGTCCGTAAAGGGTTATAGAGACCCAGAAGCATGTCATAATATTTGACCAAATTTTCTGCTCTCTTCTGGGTCGTTCATTTGAAATCTGCTAGCTAAAGGATATTCCCAATTTCTTATGCCAAGTCAAATTCTTCTCAATAAAGATGCGTTGAATGAAACCGTCGGAAAAAGGTACTATGCGTAGTTATTCAAAGAGCTCAATTAAAAATTTAAATATCAGTCTTTGCAGTACCATGAATGCCCTAATGTATGTGCTGAACGCTATCACCTATTATCTTATTTAACATTCAATACCGTGCGGATGCTATTAAAGAAACTAATAAAGAAAAATAATATTGATTTCCTGGTTTATGTCACATAATATCACTCTTTTGCATAAATATTCATCCCCAATTTTTAAACATCACATTTTACATTAACGTAAGAGCTTCTGAATGTTTTGGATAAATATTTAAATAATAGTAATAAATATTATATATACAATATCATGATGCGTGCAATTTTTTTTTTATTTTCAATATTATCTCCCATTTCACTGTTTTCTAAAAGCAGTGAAGTATGAAAAGAATACAACCATAGTAATGGAAATAATAGACAAATTGAAAGGTAAATATTGGTGAATAACACTTCCTATTTCCGAATAACCATACAGCCCACCAAGATTGCTTGAATTAATTATATAATTTAATTATTCAAGCAGTAAACTAAAATGTATATTGCGTCAACTGTCATCGTACATTGTTTTGGCCCAAAGAGATACTAATAAATAGCATGATGTAATATTGCTAATAACATTTATCAATAACATTTACCTAGTTAATACCTACTCTAAATCAAGTTAATTTATTAATAAATAGACTTTTGCAATTTATAGAAATTTAACTCTACTAATACATGCAAATAAGTCCTACCGTTCACTGCACTTGAAATGAGGCAGCTTGAATTTTTACGCATTCGAATCTATGAGAATAAATGGCCAAATTTCAATGCATAACTTTTATTTAAACCTAAGAAACATGATTTTTGTAAACGGATTATCTTCATAAACTGTATCAAGGAGAAAAAGCACTAATTGTGCCTGGGCAAAAGTTGAACACGCGATAAATTACTAACGTGAGAAGGTATTGCTGAATATAAAAAGTATTGAAAAGTTTTCAACAATTATTTTTATATATATTTCCGGGAGCGATTTTACTAAACTAAATAATCCAATTATTTCACGGATAACTATTTCTCGAGGATAAGAGAAATTTAAATATTATTTAATTCACTAACAGTTTTACCGGCTTAGCCAAAAAGAAAAGCACCCCGGCCTCACCCATGAAAACTAGATACTCCCAGTTGACCTAGATATCGCGGCACTAGCAACAAAACTATCGTTTCCCGATTTACAATAATATCCATTTGCTGAAGAACTCCACCGGGGATCCATTTCTCGAGCACGGCGAAAATTGATATTTCAGAGCCACCGCTGTAGATTTAGCGGAATCATTTTTCTTTTTCATTCGCCGCCCAGAATTCAACATCCCAAAAACCACCTCCCGACTGAGGTCGTCTGAAAAAGATTCGCGTCTGAGTACGGGGCTCCGAGCACCCGCAATTTTTTTTTTACGCCAGCGAAATTTTCCGGTGCTCTCAGAGATATTAACACGCTTCGGAAAAATCGAAATCGAGCGTCCTGATACTACTTACTTCCAGCGAGGCACAAATGCAACGGACCTGTGCATTACAGCAAGACTCAACGCCTCGGCCCGAATTGTTAATGCTGCGGTGCAGCTATAAGCGGAATCAAAGGGGGCTCGGAAGCGCGATGCCGCATAACGATATTGACCCCATGGTGCGAATTTATGTTCCACCACTACGTAATGAATTAGGTTAGCTCGTCAAAGGGGACCTTCTTTCATGATGGCCTCTGGAGCTTGTTACTACCAAAGGTAAGATAGAAGGCTCGGGCCCCGAGCTGAGAGGCACCCGTCTATGTACTGTGAATATTAACTTAACCCGCAACGCAGAAGCAAGGGCGCTGTGGCAACATCACATAAAAAATTCGTCTCCTCTAATTTTCTGAGAAGTTTTTCGGCATTAATTAAAATGAAATACACTGTGATAGACCGTATGAGTTTCAATGGAAAATTAAGAGCGTGCAAGGAAAGGTTTCCTCACATCATCATGCGCTCGGCACAGTATATACAAGCGTTGATGAAGAAAATAGCACATTTTTATTTACCTGTGATGGTTAATTGAAAACCAAAACAAAATGTGTACAAACTCTGTCTAAATACAACCCTTTTTATCTTTGGACAGAGTAACTTTACAGACTGTTTTCGGCGGCTTTAGGAAAGCACATAAAGTGTTCACTGATAGTCTACATGTATACCTGTGGCCTGTTATTACTACCCCTTGTTGACATGATTTCATACTTGATTTCCATCGCTGATTATGATTTTAAATTAAATTGAGATGGGTTAGCGAGTAACACTTCAAATCACATATAGCGAGCGATAGCTTGCTGAATCTACACATCATTCTGCACCGAGTTATTTTTTGGGTTAGCCCAGGCGGACAATGATTTAGTAAAAGTAAAATAGAAGCGATATTTTAGTGCATTATACACACATTTGTTCGATTTTAGTTAATGAGTTAGAAATAACAACGATAATGAAACTTATTGTAATTTCAGCAACTCCAAAATCAAATCAGAGGGTGTAATCATGAATGATGTTACAAAGATTATGGCACATAAAGCACGACTAACTTCAGTCATTAAAATATTAAATCTAAATCAATATTTTATTTTTCAAAATAGGTAGGTTACGAATTGTTTTCTGAGACATTATTTTTCAGAGTCACTCGAAATGAGAAACTTTATCAGTGATCCTTTTGGACGCGAGTTGATAGATATAATTTGGTACAAAACCAAAGTTCAGGTCAGTTTAAAATCGAATCCCTTTTTTGAAATCCAAATGAATTGAAAAAGAGATGAGATAGTGGGTAAAAATGCTAAATCAATCAAAGCTCATTCTTTCACAAAAATATTAATGCATTAAAACACATGAAACAACTTAATGGGGCATTAAGTCTTAGAATATTAGGATTTCATTATCAGTATGTGATTTTGAAGGAAGATGGAGAAGGTTAAGGGGACGTAAAGGAAAATAAATGAGGATGTGCTAGGTATAGTGGGAGAGGAGAGGGCATTGCCGATAAAAATCCTAAAGAGACAGAAAAAATATGATTTTATCATACGTAAATATTTTATAACAGTGACAACACTAGTTATTCATAAACCACTAAGTCTTTAAACTTCCTATCAACGTGAGAAATCATTCAGAGGGAGAATGAACACAGCCATGCTCTTAAAAGAAGGGAACAAGACTTCAAGGCAAGACAAGAAGGAAAGAAGCCCTTCAAACTGAAATGTTAACACACATTTTTTCTACCAATTAAAATACTTCACGACTGGATACTTTACCAATAAGACTCTTGTATATCAAATGAAATGAAGACTAACAGGCAAAGTACTGGCAAATAACCTCATTCAAAAGACTTTCGCAAAGACGGAGATGAATTTACATTGCACATTAAAATACGATTCATTTCAGCTAAATAGAGAAAAGATGAATATCGTTGCATGCTGCAATGAAAATGTGCCCTGGATATCAGAAGTGGTGTTTTCAGGCGTGAGATATTCCATACGGATACGGAGGACGAATTTCCGTCAAGAAGAAAAATGTTCCTATCCTTTTCAGGGTGGATAAATGAAAAGCTTTTCTTAGATGACTATAGGTCTTTCAAAACAACTGAATCCCAAGGCGATGCATTCTCATACGAGATGTCCATGCATTCATCACATTTTTAACTCTTCCTGCTAGAGTGCACTACAAGGGTCATGATATTAGTATCTTTTCTTTGCTGAAGAACACAACTCGAAAGGTTAGGACAGCTATTCTCGTGTCTTTTTTAAAGCCATAGGTTTTTAAAGAGTAATTCCATCTACAGAATTGTCGGCAAGGCATACACTGACCACTTAAAGCTTCGCGAGGCATCGAAATATAATAAAATGTTTTTCGGAATGGCTTTTTTTTAAACCATGATGAAAAAATGCGAATATTAGAAGTTTTGATAAATGGATACAACTAACGTATGTATTTTCGCAAAGTTCGAGTTTTTTACAGTATTTATCGTAATACTTCAGGCCTCTTTTTCCGTAAATCAATGAAAAAGCGAATCAGTTATAAAGGAAATAAATAACGGTACAGGAAATTTCAGGAAACCAATTCGTGAACTAATGCTGCATAGGTCGGTGCGAAATCACCTAAGAAGTGTTTCGTAGTTCATGCTTTTCTGGTTAATTTGAATTAAATGTGTATGGTGTTGAGAAAATTGATAACGCGCCTGAATGAAAGCTATGAAAGCATAAGGGCTTATTAATGAATGAAGATGAAATATTATTAACACTAATAGAAGTACTACTTCATATGTTATAGATCATAAAATGTCAATTGATAGAAGTGCAGTTAACTCATTAAAATGTCCCGGCACCTACGATCTTGATCAGGCTGTAGAATTAATGAATCTCCAAGGCTCCAGGAAACAGTCTTCCTTGGGAAGAAGTTTTAGAACAGTAGCCTTATAAACAGATGGGCTCAAATCTTTCCTTTTCCTTCTCCGATTCGTCCGTTTTAACTACTAAATGTCAGAATTGATAGCTATTCACGCTCATATTCTTCCTAAACTTAAAATTAGATCCACTTTTTGGAATCAATAGAGTATTCTTCGCAAAGTTTTCAACAGGAAATGAGTAAAATATTTAGCTTGGGTGGAAAAACTGAAGATGATAAAACCAAAAATTCAATGGAAGTACTAAAAACGTTATCGTTAAATATTTCGGTAATGAGAACGAACATTTTGGAAAGATACGACCATCGGAAATGCCCAAACTGGATTCCCATAAACAAAAACATTTCTCAAAGTTAAGTGACTATCTACGAGTTTGAAAATTACACCATTCACACAAATCACACAATAATCACAGTTAAGAATCCAGAAGCAAATGGATGGAGGCTACATTATTAATACTAGATAGTAAATATTTGAATAAAATAAGAATTTTACGTCAATAATTAAAATTAAAATTAAAAACAATGGTATTTGATGCGATAATTATTAATATTTACCCAGGCCAACGTACTGTTCTTCATATCTCTTGGCACTGACTGCTAGTAACCGACTTTCCTCGGAGACTTGCATATCCTTTAAGTGAATATGAATATCAAAGACTTTCCATCCACGAAAAGAATACTCTTTCAGAATTCACTGAGCAACTGACTAACGCCTTGTGACCCTGGGTTATCTTAGCTAAAGGTCAACCAGAAATGAGGCCAGATACTAAAATTAGGAATTCGCATGCGGAATCAACAACTTCAACCTTTATCTCTACAAATATTGCGGTTGGTATTGACAATGGACATCGGAGCAGGAATGAATTCTTGATCACTCACATGAATGCCTTTTAACTATGTGTTAATACCTACTATTATTCACTGAACACTTCTGAACTACTATCAGATGAGCTCCGTTGAGACGTTATCCCATTCATTTACAGAACATCACAAGGCGTTGTAATTAAATAGTTTTTTGTATAAAACAGAATTATTATATTTTTCTTAAATATGAATATTTTTATGCTTGGGAAATCTACGCATAATTTTGTTCAACTTTTTTTCTTCTGAATTAAATATATTATTTACCTTTTGATATATATGAAGAAAACTCACCGAAATCCGTATAACATCTGGGTAATATTTTCATGACTCAATTGCCTCATTGGTTAAAGAGTTTTAAATGAAAAACATTGATTCAATAAAATATACACCAACGTTTTTCATAATAAATAACGTGCTCGTATTTGGTGAGTTGATAACTCACTTCCACAGAGAATAACAGATATTACCTACCTATTACATCAGGAAGGTGTTGTATAAATTTGGGTCACATTATAACGCCTCAGAAGAGGTCAAACTATGGAAAGACGAATCCCCTCTAAATATAATAATAAGGTAAGCACCAGATAAATGTGTTCATGCAAAACTAACCCTGCTTTTCAGTGTTACTTTCGAAACTACGGTTTGAGTAATGTGATTCAATATATATCATTGAAAAATTACGGAATAAATCATTCATATTACAGTAGAGGAATATTAATAATTATAAAATATACTTTGATGAAGTAAATATGAAAAAGTCTCTGGACGTGCTCGGTCAAGTTAAATATAATGACGTGGTCATTCTCATTGTACACTGAAGGAAGTAGGGTATTTCCCATAAATAATGCTCCCAAGCGGGTTTATCTCCCTGACTACAAACTCCTTCATTTAAAGTTCCTTTGTCTAACCTGATTTGCATTTGACGTCTGAGCCCGAGATTAAATGAAACAAGTGAAGATTCCAAGAAACTATCACACATAAATGTCATCAAAATATAGAATGGAGTAATTAATACGTGAAAATGAATAATATCCACGTCCATTGAACATAAAGATCAGAAAAATGGAAGAAAGAAATAGAATTTAAATTGAGAATAAAAATAAGTTAACCGGAAATAATAATAGAAAATACTGCGACGAAATGAATGAGTACAAATAAACTGATATTATTTAAAAACTATAGGAAAAATTATATTAATTTTCTTCTTGAGCCACATTTGTATTTTGAGATTCATTTTGGCGAAAGGAGCATATAATTACACTGCATAACTTTTTCATATTTGAAACGAAATATGCCGATTGTGAGACAAATGGCAATCTTAGTCTTCAATGCTTGACTTTTCACGAATCGAAGAATAATAGATAATGCTTTCCCTACCTTTCCTTTATTTTAAAGTAAATTGACAACTCGTTTAGTTTCAGATTTATGATGATTTTAATTAAAATTTGTCAAAATGAAACGTGCATGAACCTTAGAGTCCCAAATTATCCAACTGTGTCATTTAGCTTTTATATGGGGTATGAGGTCCTCGATCTCACCAATTATTTCTTCACGATAACCAAAGATGAATAATTACTGCACTTTGCCACCTTTGATGCTGCATAAAAAAGTGCTCGAAACAAAAATTTATAAAAATAAAGCCTCACGCAGGCTCCAGACTATCTAGATTTTTCTATTACGCTATGAATATCATAATATCTGGAAATTATCCTTGGTATCCAAAGTCAATTGCAGACCTAGAGTCAAGAGGTTTATCATAATGTCATCAAGTTTGGAAATTTGCAATTAGCATTTATCTGTTACCTGCATAACCAGCAATGAATTATTTCTATCCTGGAATATTGCACCAGGGAGATGCAAAGGCATCTTCATATATACCTAGCATTTATCCATATGTTGTGATTTACGCTTCTAAATCACAGGAGTTCTGTTCATTTCGTTACCTGCCAGGTTCATTGCCATCCTTTTGATGATGAAAGGCACGATTTAATCACATTAAGTCTCGAATAATTAAGTTAATGTTGCCAAAATGATAAAAATAAATAATAAAATCATTATTTGGGGGTCAAAGGTTGTCTGAAAAAGCTACGATCATTCAATTGATCACAATGCACTGGTCTATATTCTTCATGACATGGGGCAGTTTGCGGCTCACTTTGATGTTTTACAAAGAGAGATATTCTTCATCAAACTGTCACCAAGATTGGATTGGAAAAATTTCATTACAGGTCAATTTAATGGACAATTAGGGTCTCCAAAATGTCCATTTATATAAGCATATATTTTATTCCTAATGATTCCCATTCACTTACTTCAAGAATACAAATTTAAGAACTTCTATCGCGTACAGAGTAGCTTTCTCATTTTATTTTCTCTATAAAAGAAAGCTAATGATAACTATTATACCTTGCATGTAGTGAAAGAATAGGAAGCAAGTTTGTTATAAAAATGAAACGGGTAGATCGTGATATATCGAACCTCAACACTCGGGCTCAGCGTACGCAAAGCTTCACAATTCAAAGTAATACTTTTATGCATGCCATCTGCCGTTTTCAATTGTTATCAGATCGTATAGAAAGAATTGATGAAAAGTGACTGCCTAGATTTTAATCTCGCCTCGAAAAAGTGAAGTTGGTGAATGTTTTACATCAAAATTACTCTAACTTGGCACAAAAAACCAACCCATCCTTTTACGCACCAATGATGATGATCCACATGCACGTACAATATGACCATCCACGTACTTACCTCGGCCGGAATCTCTGTAGCGTAACTTTTGTTGAGCCCTCATCTTAACTGGCATAATTTATCGCCCACTGCCAAGGTATGTTACGATTGGGGATGTTGGCTGGAGAGCCAGAAAAGTAAGAAAAAATGGATAATGATATCCACTGACCAAGGATAAACATGGATGTTGGTAAGGAAAGGGAGCTTCTAAATGAGGCTGACGCCATTCCAAATGCATTCATCGAGGTCGGTGCCAGCTGCATTTCTGCAGCCCGGTACTACAATATCACTGCTAATTTTTAATTTTAGAGTACGGCAATAAAATATAAACTCGATTTATTCCAGATCATTGACTAAGCATCTCTCAAAATGCTAAAAAATAACACACGTAAGGTAGGAATAACACCCCACTCAGAGAGTTAAATACAGATATTTTAAGCGAGGCAAGACGTAAATTAGACCCTTGACCAGCCGTTCGGTTAAATAGTTATTTGTTTCATAAAAAAAATAATTGGCTCAGAGTCATTTCGGTAGATACCAGATTAAAGTGGTTACTTCATAGATTGACTATATCAAAGGCTGTGGCTTAGAACTTTACAACTCTGGTAAAGGCTCCACTTCTCAGAGTTATTTATTTTCTTTTTGAAAAGGATTTTATCTACAAACACATTCGATTTATAATTTTTTTAATCACTATTGCAAATTGTTATTCCATCCCTATAATTCAATCAAAATAACAGAATTCTGAAGCAAAGAAATATACGGTGGAGAACAGAATTACCGATAATGGCTTCCAATTGTTCAATTCAATTGCTAACGCTATGATAAAATTCAAAATCTCGAATCGAAGCATGCAATATTATCATTTCGTTTACCCAACTACGAGGGACACAGAGCATAAACGTATACGAAGTTATAGAATAAAGCCTCTAAGCTGGAAAAACGTTCAAATGTGTTATTTGTTTCACTGATAGTGAAGCGAATAACCAGAATGTGATAATCAGTGACAATTATGTTTAACAATAATATAATAAGATGATAACAATATTTTTTTTTGTATTTAAATGACTATCAGCTAAAATAAAAAGCATCTCTGGCGAATACAGAAAAGACTAATTTTCTACTATCAAGCTCTACGTCAAGAGCAATGGGAAACTGGATTCCAGCGGGATACCGGATTCCAAGGGATACTCTTTAGGGCTTGTCAGTAACAACCTACAGCCGAAACAACAAATGGATTCATTGAAATTAAGCATATACAGTTACGAACGTATTCTTACTCCTCACGCTGCCTCATACAAAAAAATCCAACCAAATCTGCGAAGGGACGGAACGTAGTCTCCGCTTGTAAGTTCAAGAAACTGGAAAACCCTTTTTGAAAACAAGCTCTCGAGGTACCTGCTTCAATTGCAAGAGAAATATACTAAATCCGAAAGGTACGTGCGACGTGCGATCGATTAGTAACGGGAATTGGAGTTATTTGGAAAGAATATTTTTTATTCGTCTGTATAAATGTTCTCCCCTTCTAATTTGTCCCCATTATGTATTATAAACTTATACCAGCGCTTTTTTCAATCCTCGAAACGCTTCTGGAACTCGATCTTCGGTATAGCTTTTAGCTCTCTCAGCGATGTATTTTTAATCTCATCTATGCTTGTAAAACGTAGGCAGTTTAAAATTCTTTTTCTTTTTGGAAACAGACAAAAGTCATACGAGCGATGCCTGGAAGGGAAATCATTAATCGCTGTCGTTTTTGGCCAAAAATTCACGGGCAAGCAGTGACTAGGGTGAGAAGGTGCATTACCATGGTGGTGCAAAAGGCATGAATTGTTTCGCCCCAATACGTGCGTTCTTTTTAGAATTTCTTCACGCAAACGGTGTTGAACTTGCAAATAGTCCTCTTTATTGATCTTTGGGCCACGTGGTAATAACTCATGGTATGAGAAAGTAGTGCGAAAAATATATACACGAACTTTACTTTTCTGTGGTTGTGAAATATCAAAAATAGAAGCATCAGAGGCAAGGATATTTGAAATGATATAAATGTGACGATATAAATTGACTGCGACAGAAAAATAGAATTACAGTCAGGCCAAGGATGAAATGAGAGACGAAAGCTATAGGTGGGACACCCGCGCAAGTAATTAAGAAGGAATGAAGAGACTGGTGGGCAGCAGGATAACTCCAACATATAATATAAACTAAACACTAAAACGACAGCCCATAAGGAGTCGGCGGGAACCAACATTTAGAACTCACAGTCGAAACACGGCTTCGCCGAATCCCTTTCGTTTTCCGTCAAGTTCGCCTCATCGCTCGTATTAAACGACTCCATTTTATATGTAGTCCTCCTCTTACAGATCAGCTCGCATGCACTATAACACACCTTAACACCCAGCCGGCACAATTTACTTTAACCACGATCGCCACAAAGCCTCCCTCCAGACCAAGATTTTGTCAGATGACTCATGAGAAGCGAGTTTTGTAAGCTGCGGCCAACTTTTTCACAAGCCTTATCCTGTCCCATTACTTCCTGTTGTGCGTTTCCTCCTTGTTAGTTGCCCTGTGGGCCCCATTAAGTGAGACCGAGAACGAGGAAAACGGTCCTTCCGGACTCACGGAGGGATAAATTTTCACACTCCGGAAGAGAGTACATTAAACACCTTAGGGGAAAAAAATGGCGAATAGACTCCGAAGGATAATTTTCTGCCATGTAATGTTGTTTATCAAAAAAGTACCCAGTGTCATAGACGCTCATTGCCTAAAACACGCGGACATTTTGGTAAATCCGAGAATTTTACGGCTAAAATGTTTTGAGGGTACCTCACCAGTTTTGCTAAGATTCAGCACGGCTAATTTTTACTAGATATGAAAATTATTTTCCATACATCAATTACCTAAATACTAATAACATGAAAATTACCACCAAGCCTTTATTTTTCTCGAGTCTTCGATATACTGTCACCCATATTATAGCATCGGGGCACCATTGAAAATTGCATCACTGTGGAAATGGAACGGTCACTATGCTAATCACCATACGAATTCGATACCCAACGGCGTTCAATTGTTTTATTATGTGACCGTCACTTGTTGGGTTTTGATTGACTCATTCCCTGTAGCTTCGAAACCCGTACGCATCATTCGACTGGAAAATTTTGGGAATCGAGACTCGACAATCCTTCCGCCGAAAATAAATTCTACCGTTCTTAACGCTGCCCATTATCGTTCCGGATATTAGGTGCTGCTGGTGAAGGATAGGGACAAATTGTTGTATTGATTATTTTCGACCCTCCCTCAACCCCGCATATATTGTTTCTTTGGAAGCGTGTAAAATATGAATGCCATTTCGTCCGCGACCTGTCGCTCATCGGCAGCGGGTTGAGTGACTGGATGGATCGATTCTGACAAGGACACGTCGGCCGATGGACCAAATATGGCCTCTGGAAACGTTCGTCGCCCCTTCCACCGCGGCGCCTCGCATGCAGGGAGCGCCGGCGGGCGGCGACGGCAGATGCAGCTTCCGAGCCGCTCACAGTTGCCGCGGATCGTCGGCAGGGGTTGTGAAACGACGCCGAGGACAGAGAGAGCGCGGGGGGATAAAAAAATTACATATGGTTACGAGCTGTCCGACGCATTCCGCTTGCCAGTCCCCGAGAGGATGAACAACGCGACAGGGTCCCCGAGAAAATGGAGGCTTTTGCAATCCACTAGGCGCCAGATGAACCGTACTGGCGTGTAGTTTATTTTTTTATTCATTCGCGCGCGATTCCATATGCATGCGTTTCCCCTCCCCACCCTTTTTCTCATTTCGGTCCGGCATGCTACCGAGGGAAAGGGTGGGTATCGTGAGGACGAAGGATGGTGGCAGGGGCGCGGGGGAGGGGGTGTAGGCGGTCGGAAAGAGAAGAGAGGTGGGAGGGAGAGAAAATGAAGGGGTGGGAGGGGGGGCCCCCTCGGTCATCATCATTGCACTGTTACACGCTTAATTGGCGAAAGCAGGTCAACAATGAACGGCTTGTTACGACCCCCGGAGAAAGAGCAGAGGGACGGGAGGTATGAAAATTAAGCCGAACAAAGGTCGCCGCGCCGGCTTCGAAACGAAAATAAGTGCTTGGAAAACAAGACCGGGAGATGAAATGGAGAGAGATGGGAGGGAGGCTGGGAGAGGGGGGGACTTAATGAAATCTCAATTTATTCACTCGAATGTATGGACGATATGGACCCGACAGGAACCTATCGGAATCTATCTCCATAAAAATTAACTTTTTCATAAGTATTGTCAAAATGTCGGTGGAAACGATCAAGGCTGGATCGAAGAACGATCAATTTTGCGATATCGTCTGCCCCTGGCGGTTCGGGGGACGGGGGGCGTGTACAAAAAAATAAAACAAAGCCGATAAAACGTTTAGAAAGGATACGAGGTTGCCTGGCGATCGGGGTAATAACAAGAATTCTTGTTCTGTGTCCGATCTCTGCGATGAAAGGAGGTTGTTAGCTCAGCTAATGGTGCCAGGATGTGCACGCGTTGCATTGCTGCTTTGCCCTTGAAAGCGCTATCACAAAAACTCTTGAAAATAAAACAGAGCCTGTCGTGAAAGCGTTGCATGGACGCTAAATCGAATTTTATCGGGACAACTAATGATTCTAACATGTCTGAGAGCACGAGAAAATGGGAAAATTTGCAAGTGGAACAAACACTACTTCAGCATGATAACAGGAAAATCGACAAAATCGGTGAATAATATAAAATAATGGCCTTTTACAGTCACGTGATGATGATTTTATATCCACGGAATTCTACTCAAAAAGTACGTTAAAATGCATATAACCGGGCACTATTTCATCGAATGAGTCGATACTAATTTGTTTTGGAGGAGAGAATTTCATGTGTGACTTAATTCTCATTAATTATAAATTACTGCGATTACAAACGGGGTGTTCAAAAAGTAAAGTTTGCAGTTTAAAGCAAATGTTTACGAATGCATTATGCCATTGCCATACAAAACTTCCAACACATAATTTCAGTGAAATTATTCTGTTAAATATTTTCATAACGTTTTCAGTACATTGAATAATTTACGTCAAAATAATTAACAGCTTCAATCGCTGTCCAATTATATTTTTCCTGTTTCAGGAGCAATTGACAATTGATTTGAAAACATTTTTACGCGCTTAAATGGTATAAAGTCGAGTTTTTTTTAACGTCCATCCGTAATGATCCCAAATAATAATATGAGGCATTCAGCAGGAATTTCATGTTTGTCGCTCTTGTCATATTTTGAGATTGATCCGAATAATCAATTAGTTTTTGAGTGCTACTGATTGACCATGAAGCAATCATAATTTACTAAAATCCACTTTAGCTTCTCTCAATCATCCTCTCAATTGAAAAAATGTATTTGAGAAAAGTATTCACGCTACACACACAGCGATGACATAAATAATCATTATTTTAATCTCTTAAAAAAGGAAAACAATATATACAGAGAGAAACGAGGAGGAAATGACTGAGAGCAATTTAGGTCGGCAGTACGATAGTTAGAGGTGTTTAAAGGGAACAGATAGCGGTCCCATGATGACATGAGGAATAGTTACATAGGATGTAATCTATCAAATTATAAAAATCAAAACACAAATCTCGAATGGTAACGGAAGAATGTAATAAGTTGAATTGATTACACGGACACACATCTCAAATATCGGCGAGAAAATCATATACCTACCTCACTTCGGTAAAAACATCACTCTATCTAATCTATACATTTGGGAAACGACATTATCTGACCTACTTTTATTGATCTGTTGTAATATATGAATATGCCTCTAGCCACTTACGCAGCTTTTCAGGCGACTTTATAAGAAGCCCCTATGACTTTCAGAAAGTCTGTACCCTATTGAAATTTTGACAGAACAATGTAATTTCATGGACTGCAATGGCGAACCTTAGTAAAAAGTAATGACTTTTTTTAAACCTTAATAGTGGGTCGCGGTAGTCCAGTGGGTAGAGGGTTGGACTGCTGACCGGAGGGTCCCGGGTTCAATTCCCGGTCAAGGCACTCTGGGCACCTGCAGCTCCACCCAAGTTAAAGTGATTTTTCGGGTACCAGATCTTCCTGAGAGGCCATAACCGGCACAGGGAAAGGAACTGGCCCCCCTACCCTGATGTGTGAATTTCACACACCGTATAGGGCTTAGTACTGGGACTATACCATCACCTACTAAAAACCGACCTTCGGGTTGATTACTGTGTTTATGGTTTAAACCTTAATATTATGTAGAAAGGTAAAATACGGACACAGCACCAACCAAATATTACGCCACCATTCCGTGATTACATACTATATTGGTAGGACAATAGTATAAAACGACAAAGGTGCATATAATTTTGTTTCGTCAAAAATATATTGTCTCTATGAGACGCCTATAAGATTTCACCTTACTCGCGATGGGAATCAACTAGTAAAACGGCAGTAGTAGTAGTAGTTTTGAGCGTTTTAGGGTGCGTGCTTTTCGAACTGGAGGATCATACTAATTCCGTCTTAATCAAGAGTTATGTTATTTACGGATAGAAGCTCACAGAAATTCTCATAAAAGAAGAATCATTTGTGATCTATATGTGCTACCGTTTATAAATACAAGTAGAGTAGATATTAAAAAGGTTTTTACTGTGACAAAATATTAATTATATCTAGAAGTAACAGCTTTAATCAGAATTTTAAGTTGGTATTATCGTACATTCAACATCCAACTTCTTCAAAATCTTAATCTTAACAAAACGTGGGCAATACGCAACATTTTTCTATGGATTTTTTCTATTTCAGCAATATGGAACTGCGACAGTCAAGCCATTTGAAGGAATCACGAATCTAGGCTAAACTTTTATTTTGAACAATTTTATTTTAAAATATTTTACTCCTAAACTTTTATTTTAAAAATTGATGAAACTAATGAATAAGGGCTAAAATGAAACTCGGAAATATATTAATGACTACAATCGGGTTTTGACATTTTTAGCAACGAAAAAAGGAAAATCGAACTCAAATATACCAGGCCTAAGGGAAATAATATGGTGAGACTCAAGAGTATTTTTAGCAAGGTAAAATGTGATGCATTTAATTTACTTACTTGCAAATGATATGATTTTACCTCACTACGGACAACAATTAAAGCCTGATATATGAAGCATAACCCTCCTTGTCATCCATTTTCAAATTAAATATAGGCATAAAACTAAAAAAATTATCGACGCATTTAATTTATTTCATAAAAGTGTGAAAAGATGGGCGATCAATATGGAAAGCCGGGTCTAAAACTGTGACTATTTCTGGAGGCTAAATGAAAATCGATTTCGACATTTGGGTAAAATATCTTTTCACTAATTGGTCGTGATAACGTCAATTTTGACGTTTCCGGCGACATTGACTCAGGTTTTTCTCATTGGAATGAATTTCTGGTTGGCGACTTTGAAATTGTTTCCGAAGGGCGGTGGAACATAGTAGTTCCATAATCGATTATTTCCAGTCGTAATTACTCGTACGCCGTTGTAATATTTCAAATGAAAATTTGTGTTGATTAACACCTTATTTTTATCCTTACATGAAAAACAGAGCGATGCTTTAATCAATATAGGCATCGAATGAAGTGGTGATTGAGGGAGAAAGACATAAACAATGGATGAGCACTGAGTTCCCGCCCTCTTCCACATTGTTTTCACTTGAAACTAACCATGATGAACTCAAAAAGTCAAGAGTAAATTAACGTTTAAACTACTCTCTGAAGGGAAGCGCGTAACAAATGGCTAAAACAAGGTGCTTTTATGCTACTTTAGTCTAATTCAAACTAAGGTGAATCCATAGTAAATAATTTACCAAATTTAATGAGTTAAGATTGCTAATCGGTGAACGAATGAGAACGGTAAGATTGGTGTTTAAATTTAAATCGGTTAAAGATCTTAATCATAGATATAATTGTCAAGGCAGCAGTAGCATAAAATGATCACAGAGGAAAAGAAAAGCATATTTGTAATAGTATGGGTCAATAGTTACGGCAAATCTAGAAGAACGGAAAATTCCGGTCGTTGGTCCATCGTACGGCAGTACTGATAATGGCAGAAGTCGGTGAGAAGATAAGTTTTAATCATTTTCATATACACACACACGCTGATTGAGATTAGTCATCATATAGACGGATAGCTAAAATACGTTTAGTTAATCATTATCAATTGTTATTTCCTGGAAACGTTTTTACCATCTACTTGCATTAGATGGTATTGAAGACCAAAAATGTGTACATTCATGCTGTGAACGAATACTTCCGAAACCTTCATTTTCCCTCTTCAAATGAAATACCACAAATTATTAAATTTTATTCTTACAGAATTTAAGGATTAAAAACAGAAAGAGCCTTTCTTGGGAACGGAATACACGTATATCTCTCGAGTTTTGCACCGGGTAGCGTTTAGAACATTAATATTACACTTAGGATAACTAATTCTATTGCTTCAATCCAACAATGGCGGAGTCAGCCATTGAAACGTCGATATTCTTCAACGCAAGCTGGTGTGAAACTCGATATATCTTCGTTAAATTTTATTAAGTTCGTTACAATCATTACTAAGAATTATTGAGTTTAAAACAAGGGTTTGTCCAAAACAAAACAAAAAATTAGTCAATGTTGAGGTTTTCTCCTAAATAAAACTACCAAGCCCTGTTGAAAGCTACGGTAATTACTCCAACCACTTACAATACACTACATGTTTTGTCTTAACGATGATTTCTATCCCACTTTTTGCTGCTGAAAATGCCTCCTCTTGTCCTTCCATCAACCCGCTTAACCCAACTGTCCCTTTCCTATCAGTCTTCAACATTCAATTGCCTTAGCAATTCTCTTCATTCCATTTCCCGGCCTTTCTCCCAACGGCACTCTTTTTTTCCTTTCCAAGCCTAGGATTACGTCAGTTGCCCTCCATGATCTTCTGCCCACTGTACCTGATCCTTATTCTCCATATCTCTGCCACCATCGGACTTTGCTCATCTTCTTTCCTAAACGAGCAATTTTCAGAACGATAAAAAACTATGTTCAACACCAAATTTTCTATTTAATTTTCTTGACATCTTTATTTTAGGTCCCTGCCATCAATCCTATCCCCTCTAACTAACCAAATGCATCTTTGTTTTAACTTAATCTTATATTTTGCGCGATTCTATCATTCGAATCCATAACTCCAACACAATCACTGATCCGTAATTTCAACGTAAAAATTATTGAATTATGCGGTTCATTCCCAATGACGAAACTCTTTGCTAATGTTGCAGCAGCTCCTTCCTTGAAGCCCTCGAAACCACAGATCATCTCTTCCTGTCACTCCCACATGCAATTGATTCTCTCAGCCATAGCTCTTTGTACCAAAGATATCGTTTCCTCCCGGATCATAAATCGAAGAGCAGTCAGATCTCCTAAGGTTGATAAAGTATGAGAGATAACTGGGACTGAATTACGTTTCGACTTGAAATGCTTCAAATGGGACCACGGTAGAAGAGGTAGTTAAATTATATAAAAAGACCTGGAAAATATTAATGGCGCTTCCATGAACATGGCCACGACTTTCTTCGTCTTTGATTTTGGTTGGGATCCGAATTTGGGAGCCAGTTCGGATGTCTAATGACCTGCAAGGTGGATTAAGTAGTCAGCATATATTTCGAACGTTCACACCGACAAGCATAATCTAAGGTTCTTGATTTTAGTAAAGAACACTTTGGATTGGAATTGAGATATACTCTCCATTAGTGGCCAGAATTCGGGACGTACTTCCGGACGGTCTAAATTTGTATAATATTTTCAGATTTTTTTCTCATATTAGTCTTGCGCCGAGGGCAACGATTAGGGAATCTCAACTGATTTTCAGGATGCTTAATTATTATTTTACTTAGCCATCAAAATGATATTAGTAAACCTACTGCGACATAAATGAGGAATATTTTTTCATGCTAGCTCATCGCGCGAAGCTCATTTGATTATATGGCATTTGTAATTTTCCAATCGGTGAGTATCGTATAGTATACATCCAAATGAGAGCACTTTTTTAAAATTCTCACATTCTTTGTATTCAACAACCATTCATACCCTCAGAAAAATACATTTAAGTGATTTTCCAATTTATTATTCAATTTTAAAAACTTTTGCTGATTTTAATTTTTTCAAAGAGACCGTAAGGCGAGAACATATGGGTGGAGAGAAAAAGGTTTGGAGCGCCGCAACGACCAATTCTTGGATCAATGACACATTATGATGAGTTTTGCTCAGAGAACATTATGAATAAATTAATGAACAAGTTTCCAACCGAAGTAATGAATTAATTCCCAGTAATTATTCCATCATGATGCGAAGAGGTCAATATTAAAGGAAGTTGAGGTCAGCAGCTTACTTTCCCAAATCGACAATAATAAAAAAACGCATGTCTACAAATAAAGTAGCCAAAATAGTTGAATGATCTAAGGAATAAAACCTGTGTGCACTGTGTTAAACCAGTGTAGGTTACAATGGAAAAGTGAACTTATCAAATACTCAAGGGTTTTCTATTTTTTCGTCTTTAATTTGACTGGAATCGAAATGATTAAAGGAAAATAGCCGTCCCCGTTGAATAAATATATGGTGATCACTTTAATAGGAAATACTTTTGCAAAAGAAGTTCAAACAGTCGAATAAAGGCCACTAATTGTTTGTTCATTTCTCTTAACAGGTATCTGTAATCACGCACGATTCACTGTAAAGTGGATCGTGCGTGGTTCACAGATGATAATTAAAAGTTCATATGCTATCCTATTAGCATTAACTCTTGTCCCAAGATACGTTTCATTGAATCAATTCATTAAACTTGGAATTCTACCATAATTTTCGTACTTGTGTGCGGGCAAATATTCTTCCTCCATGTCCCTCTATTATGATAAAAATTTAACCTTTCCATTCGAACTGAAATTACCAATGAATAATAATGATGATAAACAAGTTGCGGAGAGCTCACTTCAAAACAATGGAGCCGAAACTACCGACATATTCAGAATGGCTGAAGGAATTCAAAATGCAAGAGGTTCAAAAGGTTCCCAAACGGAAAGGTCTTTTTTTAGACCAATTAACCTCTTCCACTTACCAAATATCTCCTGAAAAGTTTTGCTTGAAACTACGTCCATTATACGATTCTAAATATTCTTGGGTGGTACTGTTCAAATGGGAAGTCCAGGAACAGCACAAACGTTAACGTCAAGCCTAAGACGGCCGTAGTAATTCATAAATCAGTAATTGTGTTATCTCAACGTTTCGAAGGAAGTGTTTTGACCCCACCAGACGGTTAAAAGTCCACTCCAAATGACTATATGAGAGAATAAAAAACATTGACCTTGTTTTGATATCAAGACTCAATTGGGGGCCACAAGCTTCTAGCACAATCTTGCCGATGTAAAAAATGAGACGGACCAATGCTACTGAATGAGAAAGCGGATGTGATTATGTAAAAATAGATTTTTTCTAAAAGACTGGCGAAGGAAACATACGTATACATTAATTGTACTTTTCAAGTGGTCAACAATTGCGGATTGACTTCAATGTTTCAACTTACACGTAGATTAAGGAGTTCTGCGCCAAATGAACCTCATCCTCTTTCAGAGATAAGGACCCACCCATTCGATCTCATATGCTCAGGCTAAGAGTTAGATCTAAACGAGTCTGTGTGTGTATGTATATATATATATATATATATATCTTGAAATACACCTTAATTTAAGTATATTCAATACCTAAAATGTATCCGATAAAATAACGAAGAGAGTAAAATCAATAGTTTTTATTTATTTATTCAGTATAAGTCCGAAAACAGCACATTTTGGCCTTTACATCGAACTATTAACAACGATAACAATGGACACATTTACAAACACCCAAGCCCTAGATGGAGGGAAACTCACCCAGGCGGGAATCGAACCCGCGACCCTTGGAATGGCAGACGAGGACGTTACCCCGCCGCCGTTCACACGTGATAGCCATAAGCTACAAGAGATATATGTAGAAGCGAATTTTCAAAACTTATTATGACAGAAATGGCCTATCGTAAAACGTGAAACAATTGGAAGAACTCAAAATTTCATTTTTAACGAGGAACTGAAAGATGTTCTCGACATTAACCGAATTAATAATTTGCAAACGGGTTAATATAATTAATTCATTTAATCAGACTAATTAAATGTCGCAAATAATAAACTTTCAATTCAGTAAGGACCTCATCCTTCAATTTGCTTCTGGAATAAATCAATATATCCCCCCATCAGCAACAACGAAGATAATTCTAATGGTCACGAATATTGACCAAACCTCATCTACGTGCGGAATATAAAGAAAAATTATAAAAATAAACGATATTTAATAAATCCTAGGAAAATAGTAGTCTTAAGAAAATCTTATAGTATGTGGATGGATTGGATGAAGCTATAAATCTTCAGGTAATCTAAGATAACTGCATTTTCTTTCTTCATGTCGAGCATGTCGTACAATGAGACCAAAAATTAAAAAAAACGATTACTATTATAACATATATTACTTTGGCTGAAAGCACAAAATGCGGAATATTTTGTAGATTTATCGTTAACGTTTTGCATACTCAATTTAACTAACAGACACGCGCAATTGGCACTTTTAAAAGACTTGCCCAACCTTTTAACTACCTCACAAAAATAAAACGTCACATGATCATACGTACTCACTTACGTCACCCGTATTACAGTCGATAGAAAACGAGACTTATTTGAGTGTATTTATACCTTTTATTAGCGGCCGCCCACAATGAGTTTAATGCTCGACGGCTAATATTGAACCGATGCCAAAGAGGAGAAACGTAGTGGGAGAGGTGCGTCATTTTAAAGAAACTGGGCCCACGGACGCTCAGGGCAGTTATTATTGGCGAATAATTAAATCGCTCTACGTCAATGGGCCTCAGGCACGTCCCCCAAGACCTCCAGATATCATCCTAGTTTTAAATCGTTCGGTTAATAGCTCGTAGGTCTCCTCTCCCGTGAGTCGATTCCCGACTAAAATAGAATCACCAAAAAACTAATAGGTCAGGGTGCTCAAAATTCATTGATGGCGTTGAACAGAATTACTGAAAAAATGTATCTGTCACATATACAGCAACTAAGTACTGGATTTTTCTAGTCAAATTGTACTTTACGTCACAAGTAAATCAAAGCTTTACTCATAGGCGATTGAAATATTGAAAAATACCTTGTTCGACTGACTTTATTCCTCAAACCACATCCTTTGAGAAATGTTTATTCATTGAAGCGATGGAAATTTATTAAGTGTCAGGATATATGCAGAAGTATTTGGATACAAATATCTACAAAAAAAACCTGAAGAAACATTTCTTGTTACTGATGGATGATCTTAATGAACTGGGTTCAAACCCAAAATACGATCCCTTTGCATTCTTTATTCATAGTTATTTTATGGTTGATAGGTCTTCAGTGACTTGGGGATATAGAGTACGTTTTACCATATTTTCCGTGATTGACTAGACGTAGGGACGTCTATTCTCAGAGACGGTAGTGGAATCATTTTGGTCTGTAGCCGTAACCGATAAATTACCTACCTTATACCTTCAATTTCTCGCTTCATTAAGCTTGGCAACTTTTTTTAAAAAGTAAATAATATGTATATATGTTTATGCATTAGTTTCTCGTGCCATATGAAAAAAAATCCAAATTTAAAACTACGATTTTTTTTGCCTAAATCATATTCGAGGTTCAACGTACTTTTATTATTCTTCAAGATGAATAGCAGAGCCTTCTTACCGCATCGTTTGCGATTTAACTTGTGTGGTAACATTATGGAAATATCGTATATATGAATGCTCAATAAGGTTTGATTTCAGCAGAAGTAATTTCGTGACCGAATATATTTCCGGAAGCCAGTCACGGATACCGACTCATATTAAGATGGTATTAAATATCACACTAATGCAAAAACACCCTAACAGTTTGTTGAAAGGTCTTCACAGAATATGAGAACCATGGAAAATGTTGAATGTGAAATGGCACCGACAGCATGCCTATTTCGCATGCACTGCCTTGACCACCAAATCATTCAAGAGATTAAGCTCATTCGCATGCAACTAAGCATTGCGTGTGGCCGTCCCAAAGACGTACGAGAATTAAACCTCTTCCCAAACAATGGGAGGGTATTTAGTACAAGCAAGTTCATGAATGGGTAGCTTTGTGATTTCTTCTCTTTACTTGGGGGTTATATTTTTGAGTTTTGAAGTTCATCTTGATTAGAAGATGAATTCCGAAAGATATACGGAGGGGCAATTAGAATTCGAGGATACATCCATCAACAGAAAAATTTGAGTCAATTATCAACAGCGTTCATTCACGAGCCATATACGAGCCTGTCAACGCGCGAATCAAAGGCTAAAAGAAACTCCTAAATGCTTTGTTTTCTTAGGTTTGACCCTTGTTCACAATGCAACCTTTATGATGCTTCTCGTGTCTAATGGCTACAGTTAGCGTGTGCATGCTTAAACGTGACCTCCAACGACTAAAGTAATTTGTGCTCCGACAAGGTCAACCCACTAAGAAACACTACAATGAGTCTCGCTTCGCCGTCAAGACTAACTTTTTTTATAGGATAATAGATTTTTTTACATATATACATAGGCTTCGAATGGACTACTTTCGACTATCCTCATCAAGAACCAGAGTACAGTTAAAATAGAGTAGAGTATAAAAAAAAAGATTTCAGCTGTAGAAGGAAGGATCTGCAGAAAATCAATTTTATTGCTCTAGCATATATTATAATTGTTTTATTATCAGTAGTCTACTGAATTATGGTTAGTTTTCGATGGGCCCTGGCACTACAAACCACTGTAATTCTAAGCCCTGACTTGACGTGATTCAAAATATCCTTTAACACTCCAATACTTTTTACAATAAATTTTTCCTTTGGCTTTACATACTTTCTAACTCTTCATGCCGCCCTATTTGCCCATCTTTCCCTCGCTCTCTCCCGCTTTCCCAACATTCTCCCATCCATCCTATCTTCATTATTCCATTGCCTCTATGTATTCCATTTTTACATGAACTGTTAGAAAAATTTTATAAAATTGCACATTTATTGAATTATCAGCATAATATGAAATTGAATGGTGAACAAATATTTTTATCTAACGGAGTATTAAGGAAGGAAACCACTTTGGATTGGAAGCGATACATTTTTAATATATCCCGAAACTTTGAGGCAGATAAAGAAATTAGTTCATTTACCTTCTCCTAAAACTCACTATTGTCTATTTCACGTTTTGATTCTCCATCAAAAGTTTAAATTTAAATTTGAATTTAAAATAACGTTTTCTCTCGTAACCTAATTATATCATAGAAAAATCGTACACACCCCTACGAATGTCCTCTCTACGTCTACCACAGATTGGATAATTAGGTCCAAACCTTAGGTGCAGGGCTAAATACTTCTGCAAATGAAGCATTATCATATTTACATGAGGAGCGAAACGTCGTGCGTGTAACACCGCTGATATTAGTTTTAATTAAACCACGAGTTTTGAATAACTATGAGAAAGAATAATTCTCCGATTAATCATCATTTATAATAACTGTTCACTTGCTGTGCTGCTGAGAAGGTAGCATTAAAAAAAAAACTATTGCTGTTGCTCTACTCATTTGCTGATATTCTCAGCCGAGGCATTCATGAACATACGCTTATACGATTCATGAACATACGATTCATTATTTTACTCGCGGGAACCAAAAATGAATTTATTGTGAAATGGGATGCAGCACCTTTTCTGAAATGCAACCTTCGCTTTGTTTACTGAATGACTTATTCTCTTTTTTTCGTTACGCAAACATCAAAATCAATCTGAATTTTGATTACCTGAGTCTTATCATCACAAGGTCTTCTTATCGCTGACCTTGAATGAGAATGAAGAAGCTTGTCCGAAACAAATTTTAATGCATACCTATTTTGCTGAAGTAAATTTTACAAAATGCAACCAGAAGGTTGGTTTGATAAGTTTTGGAGGGGCTCATCTAATACGAAGTCCTATGTTGTGTGAATTTCACGCATCAAGGTAGTGGAACCAATTTATTTCCCCGTAACTATACTGGTTTCCCAGGATTACTTGGTCATCAAAAAATAACCTAGCTTGGGATAAGCTGAGAGCACCCCGAGGCGTTACCTGGATTCGAACCCGGGCCAGGAAATTAAAAGTTTCCATGATCAGAGAATATTTAAATATCTCAGGTTATCCGTAAAATAACAAGATTTGCATGAGTGTCCTGGGAAGAAACAGTCACTAAAGCACCATTCACCATTCACATATAGAGAACGAAGCAACCGCGATTCAAGCGGAAGCAGCAGTAAGTTCTACCTAACCCTTCCAAATTATGTACGTTGGCAAAACGGTTCATTAACTCAAAATCCTATCTATAGCACGTATAATTTATAATACCTGTTGTTTTACTACCCCATACTCTAAGTATTTGTTTCCTAGGTAGCAAAAATATAGGGAGAGAAGAAGCGAAGACGAATAAAATAAGTGAACATATTTTTATCTCGGGCAACAATGGCTGAAGAAAAAAAACTAGGCTTTAATTATCAGAAAATCTACAAATATTGTTTATTTTCTAAGCTCTAAGGGCACGAATTACAGGAGGAATTGAGAAAATGAAGTTAAAAATGATGAAATTGTAATTTTTGAAGAAGACAAGGAAATGAAATTATCCTCCAAAGAGCAGTTTTAGAAAAAAGCCAAGACACTGACAGGAAGAAGATAATTAATTTAACACAGTTTGAAACACAATAGTTTGGCGAAGACCGTTTGCAGTCATGAAAGAAGAACTACAGAGGAAGCCGCGCATGATTCACAGGAGGCAAGCTATGGAAAGCATCAAGGTAACAGTTATGTCGGGATATAACATAAATTCTCGAAGGACTAATGCAAACTAAACCAGTAACATTTTACCCACGACAATGATTCTCATACTATTTATACTCATTCTTTTAACTTTTTTCAGTCTCTCGTCGCCAGGCATCCCAGAAATACGCCCGTAAAAAGCAAAAATGAATCCCGCAGAGGTAGAGATGACGCCCCCAATAATGAAATCGAATTAAAACACATTATAGCTTCTTCTTTCCCTCCACCATTAACCCAACCCGCATATCTTTTTTTTCACCCTTCCCACCCTTTCGCCCTCCACCCAAACCCCTTCCTCATAAAGGAAAGAGTCTTCTCCTCACTCCACCCTAACCGACTTCTAATCTCCATCCTTCCTCCTTGCGCATCCTTCATCCGCACTCACCCTCTCGGGAAATTGAAAATCTTCGCCCAGGGAGGAGGAGAGATGCTCCCCGCGAAGGAGAGGGGCGAAATGGGGGGGGGGGGGGGGGAGGCGATGGCATGTGGGGAGGAGTTGAAGGGAAGGGGCACGCGATGGCGGCCCGCGCGCAAATAAGACGTGAAAGCGACCCCGAAAGCGATGTCCTCATCAATCCAAATCACATATCTCGTGAGAGGAGGTGGAGAGGAAAAAATTCTTCAGGAGAATGAGGGAGGAGAAAAAAAATTAGGCGCCAAGCGATTCAATTAGGGGGATGGTCGAAAACAATTTGGCGGGGATGTCATCGAAAAAAGAGGTGGATGGAGAAGAGAGAGTGTGAGTGCGTGTTATTGTGTGTGTGTGCGTTTGTGATGGAGGGAGAGAGAGATATGTGAGACGCTGGAAATGCAAAGCGGATCGACTCGGCAAGCGAGCTCTGGCCTTTCGAAGAAGGAGATTCAGGGCGGGTTGAAAGCAAAAAGTAGCCAAAAGATTCTAACCGTCCACTCAGCGGTTCCATTTGAAGCAACAATCCCTTTACACCGTTCACATACAGGCTATATGCATACTCCAAACACATAGAGGAACCTCTATGGCGTGCGGCGACAGTATCTATTAGTCATATAACAATGGTGGGGATTTCTACAAGAAAATATGAAGTTTATTTAAAAGAAAGATTGAATCATAAAATATTTCTCTCTACATTAATTTTTTCTTATTTATGCAGTATTCATGTACCCCCATAATTGTATCTATTTATCTTTTAGGTACGGCGTTCTGTCGCGGGTCCAAGTTTCGGAGAAAAATTCAGAAATAAAAAAAATATCCATAAATACTTCTTTATTACACTTCACCGTTATATGCATATATTGTACATCTAAAGCAATTTTACCCACGTAGATGCAAGCTATATTTGAGTTCCAAGAATTAGGCAACTAGTTAGTCAAGTCATAAGAACGCCCAGGTTTTTGATTCCTTTTAGCTTGATACATCCATGGAGCAGATAGTAAAATAGGCACGATGATAACGAAATAGATCCTAGAATACGCCAAAGAATTCATAGAAATGCTAACTAACTATAAAGAAGAATCTTTAAATCAAATCCATAAAAACAATAAACAAGAGTGTGCAGAGGGATGAACAATCTGCCATAAATGGTCGAAAACTCGTCATTATTAATTATTCTCAAGATGGGAGGGTCTTTGTTTTAACCTGCTCACAGAGAAATCAAAATTTGATGAATTTAAATACTTTTAAATGTTGTGGGATCAGATTCAGCCTAAAAAAAGGATTTTATAGTTGTAAATACGACTTCTCCACTTGAATTACAGAACTGAGTCCTAATAAAACTCTAAGTACGCCATTAAAATAGCTTTACAAGTTCATGATGCTAACATCATGAACTTATAAAATGAAAAACCTGAGACACCTAATGAATAGGGCCGAAATCCACAATATCGCAAATGAATAAATGAAACTAAAGGATTAGAATTTGTCAAAATACACCTCACACTCGTAGCCAAGGTTAACTGACATTAAACAAACTTCACATTTTTAAGAGACTTTCAATATCAGGAAAAATCACGTCATGTATCTCCCCAGTATTTCGAAATAGTTAATTTTTATCAAACCAATCGGCACTTCATTTCATCAAGACATTTTGGCTGTATCCATTGTATCTACTTCTTATTACTATGAAGAATATAAGACCTAGTACAGGATAGGGTCAAGTAATATCAAGTACACAAAAATCAAGAAGATTAAGCGATCAAAAAGCTATTAATAAAATTGATATTTTAAAAGATTGACAAATCACCAAGTCCGAATTTTGGATTAATTTTGGAATTATGTCCGAATTTTGGATGTTGTATTCTAGGAAATATCTTATATCAATCAGTACACCAATTTTATATTCTGAGGTAGAATACAAAATTTTATCGATAAACTCAATTAGAAATTTATAACTAATGACGGCCACCTCATTTCGAACGTAAAACGAATATTTCTCTTTGTCCATTGCCCTAAAATGAGCTAACTAACTGAAACTATGATTTAAAAACTGCTACCATTCCTTCACCTACTTAATGAAATATCTATGGTGAAAATAAGCAGAAGAAATCTATGAAAAAATCTCCTCGGGTAGGTTTTTACATGACCTAATAGATTTCAGCATATAACTACAAAATAGCTGTTTGTTGAAACGGATCGAGACATTCTTTAGCAGGCATCAAAGCAATTTTACTGTCTCCAAAACAAATGGAACTAATTGAAGAGAAAAATAGCATTCGGGAACGTGGTGCACCATAAATATCTTAAGTTTTTGTCAATATAAAGCTCATGAAAATCCACTTTGAACATCAATACAATGACTTTATTTATACGTTCGCCAATAGTAAACTTTCGGCAAATTAAAAATTAATCATTGATTGATTGATCGATTGATTACAGGGTATCAAATTTTAAACATCCAGTAACGGAGCTATAATCAACGGATTTAATGAAATAAAAAAATGCTTCAACAGCAAACCCAAAGCCTGGACCAACAGCCCGCGCCCAATCCCCACAGTCGTTTCGGGTGCCCGCGGAATAATCCATGGCACGAGACCGTTTTATTGTTTTATCGAGCGGGTGGGCATCGAAACGCCGAACTCGCTTCCCGTCCACATAGGGTATTTAAACCTTCGAGAGACCCAAGTGCCATAACGTCACGTTACGAGAGTGGATAGACCACGTCCAGAGCCCTCCACGATGGTGGCTAAGTTATTTTTGGAGGCTACCAACAGGCATTTCCCTCGGTTTCTCCCCACAGCGTAATATATTCGGGTAATTTCTCTATCAGAGAATTATTGAAATAACCAGAATAATTGAATCGAAGGTAGGTTTGACTGGAGAGAGTCGAGCTCATCTAATACTATGCCATTATGAGTTTCCCACATCAAGGCATGGGAGTTAGTTCCCTTCCTTATCTCGGCCCCTGTTTTCCAGGAAGATGGTACCCGCAAAACCATACAGCTTAGTTGATGATATGGGGGTGCTAACAACATCACCCGGAATCAAACCAAAGCTCTCCGGTAAGAAGGATAGCGCTCAACCAACTGGGCTACCATTCCCAAAATTGGTATTCATGAATTTATACTTCTTTCCATATCGCATAGTATCAGTTAGGTAGTACAAGGCCAGAGAAAAAACTCTTTTAAATAGATACCAGTAAGATTTAACCGATAGCATAAGAGCTCGTGGAGTTAGTCCCTTCATACGAGCCAAGACTCGATAATATTATCAGACACTAGATTAAATAATGACGGTGAAATAAAGAAGATATAGCTTTCCAAAAATTTTGTTCCTGCACAATCGATCGCGTAGCATTTTAAGTGGAAGGAGCTATATACGCATAGGAATCAAACGCCTTTCAAAGAGAGACTCCTCTCCAAACGAAAATACACTCACCCAGGATTCTAAATGTGCAAAGTGCATAATGGGACACGTTTACCTAGACCCACGGCTCCCTTTTCAAGGTAATGAAGAGTCCGATGAGCTGAATACATAATCACGTCTTCCGCATTGCGAGCAATGAAGCCGAAAGAACTGTGAATTCCGACTGAGCCCCTGGGGCAAAACTTTAAATCGGAAACAAAAACGAAGACGGTTTGGAAGAAGATAAAGAGGACAAAAAAGTGTCATCTGTAGTCAAAGAGGTGGAGCGGGAAGAGAAGGGCATGCCACGGAAAATAACAAAAGACAGGCGGAAAGGCGAACAAAAAGAGGAGAAATGCGAGCACTCCCCGAAAATTAAAATGCTCACCGTCAGAAAATTCGATTAGCCGGGTACGATTGGTCGGAGGATGGCCGGAGGAGGGTGGAGCAAGATGGCAGAAAAATAGGGAGAAGTCCTTTGGGAAAAAGGGTTTGGGAGGAACGGAAGTTGGGTGGGGGAGAAGAAAGGGACAAGACATTTTCGGAAGGAAAGAGACGTCGTCTCGGGTTGAAGGGAGAGAGAAAAAAAATCAAGAAGAAACTTTCACTCTTACTTTTCGAATCCATGGCCCGTTTCCTTTCGCTGCCGGAATCTTCTTAAGCTTTCAAGAAAGTTGGTCGGAGCCCTTTTTTTCGGCGGTGGTGTTATTAGGACTCCTTACATAAACGTCTTTACGTGAGAGCCCGGCGAAGAGGAATATAACTTTTAGCGGGCGCTTGAATATTTTAAAGCAGATTATTAAAATGAATCTCCTCTCCCAGGGCTGCTCCTCTTGCTCAAGCCCTCTCCGCCCCCACTCGCTCCCTCTTCCCAATAGTGTCCCCGGGCCCGGGAGACGACCGCAAGTAGCGTGAGTGCGCTAAACTGGGTCCGGACGAGGTCCTCTGCGGGCGACTCCGGTGGCGATGTCGCGAGTATCAGCTGAAGGAAGGGAGCGCCGCCGCTTAGGGTGTCGGCTTTGTGCGCTTTGCGTGGACCTCCCCCGAGAATGGTCCCTCTTCTGTCCTTCCAACGTTCCGAAACCACCACGCACGCACGAGAGACGTCCGCCGACTCACACGCAGGAGACTACGCACTCACTACCCAGCTTCCTGAGAGGCGGACGCAAGGAAGGCGAGGTTTCTCTGCTCGTATCAAATCCCCCACCCACACACACCCTTCTCCCACATCCCCATTCCTCCCTTTTTCCCCAACAACTACCATATCTTTCACTCTCCCTCCTCCTTCCACACCTTATTCCCCTCTCCATCACCACTCCTCTCAACCCACCCTCCCGTTACCTCCCTCCCCCTCCGCCACTTCTCATCTTACGGACCCCGTCCATAACTCCAAGTTTTATTCCGCCTGTTCCAGCAAGCCCCTCCGCACACTTTCCCCAGCCCCTTTCCCCAGGATATTTTTGCCGTTTTTATTATCCCTGTGTCGTCAAAGCCATTCATCGAGAACCCACATTCGTTGCTCGGAGGACGTCATTGAATGCCACATTAAAAATCACAAGTTGCATCAATTGCTTGAGGAGTCGGGTCGACTGAGCAGCTTGAGGATTAACACATTTAACGACGGGTTGCTTGGAATTTTCTTCCATCCTGGGAGTGCGAAACGTATTATTTGCCTAATGGCTTTAATTTACTAATGTGAATTGCTTCTTCCAATCCGTTTCACGCGGCTTGTTTCCCCATGCCTGCGGGCAGAGTGAGTGTGATTGAGAGCAGAGGCATACTTTGAGTCTGTTTTCCCCTTATTTCTTTGTTATTTCCAATATTAATATTTAACCACAACGTCTGCTCACTATGTGACCTTTTAAATGCCTAGCGGCGAACAATATTTACTCCTTGGTGATTCTTGCCCTCCTTCTCTCATCACAAACGCACCCCGAAGTAAATTTCCTACCTTCTTCTTCCTTGAGTGTCAATATTTTGCCTTTCCCCGTCCTATTTGCTCTCTTTCAGGGAAGAAAAGTTTCCACGTACATATACTCCAGATAATGTGCATATTCCCTTAGACAATGATTCACCCGCAAAAGATCGGCGGTTAAATTATTTTAAAGATGAAGCATTTTCACAGAATACAAGTCAGCAGAGTTTGTTGCACTGAAAATAAATATATTAGATTCACACACATGTTTACTGTTATTAATTTATCATTGGAACATATTCATCCCAAAGAAAACTCTTGGAAAATTTCAAAAGAAGCCACCAAGCCGCATATAAGCAACTAAGAGGCTAAAAATAGGAGCTTCGACACTTAAATTAAAAGCATACAAGTATACACTTGTCCGCCACTCTTCAGTATACGTATCTTTCTTCTAAATCGAGTCCATTCGGGTAATCCTCCTCCTCTGCAAAACCCAATTCACTTTATCACGCTTGTTATAATCTTTATTTCTTTAATCCACCCTGGAATTCACCATCTCACATGTTTATACTTATAGGTATGTGCACTCATATGCAAAGGAAACAACGTAACATTTTTCCATATTGAAGAAGAACATATGAGAATTAAATGGACGGTTCGAATCATCAGAAAAGGAAAGAAGAAGTCAAATGAAGAATGAAACCAAAGAGACTGTTTTGAGAAGAATTGATAACCTTTATTTAGGGCATGATGAACTGACAAAGACCCAAGCCAAAATCGGACCAAGATTTAGTCAGTTTCAATAATATCGCAAGGAATGAATGACATGTATTCCACTGGTGATAAAATCTGATAGGGGAAGACATAATGAGAGCCATGCATAAAATGGCAGGGAGAACTTCGTATAACCAATCACGTTGCTTTTATGTATTGCTTATCACGTGCTCTTCCCTTTTTACATATGCAATTTGAACCGAATTTCTTCTTCTACAAGACAAATGCATTAAAGAGTAAGCTGTAGCTTTAGATTTCAGGTTTCATAGGTCAGCAGTACAAAATATTGATATAACTGGCACAATGAAATTCCTATATCATACTTACGAGTACTACACAAACTGAAACGATTTCATTATATTTTCTAGGTGTTTCCTCGTTGATTGTTATCCCCTCAAGTTTTCAATTCAAAATATGCTGATTAATTTATGTGGAAACCCAAAACGCAATGGAAAGTACATTGGAGGCGAAAAAATAAGAAGAAAAATAAAGGATATTTATTTAAAAAAGAGTCACATTAGGTAAAGATATGACGTTGGCCGATGTAAAAATTGCATTAAATATAACATCAATGTTTAAATAAACCATTGCTGAGAAAGAACTTTGAATAGGATAGCAATATGTGGTTTACTCGAGAACACCAGACGGAATTAAACACAGTGGCTGCTACTGCCACTTTGGAAAGGGTGGCTGCTTCAACGAGGGGACTCACTCTACTTCACGCTCTAGCGCCTCATCATCTTGTGATTATTTTCAAACCTCCACTATTGTATAAAGTATACCTACTGGAATTCGTTAATGCTAATTACAGCACCGCCGTTTACAGAACTGGGAAAATGAAATCCTGTCAGTGTCAAATCACGTATATCAGGGAGGGGAAAAAATAATAATTCATTTAGAGTATATAATCATTTTTAGGCACTACTTAAAGCGAGTAAAAAATATACAAGTGGCATAAAACATACACATGTCTCACAGAAGCTAAAATAAAATTGGGAAACAACGCATTAATAATGGGCCCTGGGACCCTCCATCTGTAGACGACAAGTTAAAGTTCCTGTGAGATAATTATTACGCTCAAGTAATCAGTGTGCCAACTTTTAGCCTTGCCCCCGGGAAAACACACAGACAATCAAGAGACACCGCATGGCTTTGATAATATATGCATATCATTCAGAATAAAATCAAAGACAGTGATTGTTGAAGTCTCGAGGGTCCGTAAAGAGCGAATGAAAAGAGGAAATTTTTTATGAAATGCCTGACAAATCATTCGCGAATTTAAATCCAATCTCTCTCTTTCATATATTTCAGACACCGTAATGGAATGTTTTGAAACTCCTTTTTTTCGTGTTTCCATTGCATGTACAAAGGACACCTCTCCCTGTTATGCCGAACGGTGTTTTTTTTCAGAATGTAATTTCATGTCCTTCCGTAGCAAGTGTATTTGTCATGAAACTGAACAGAATAGGCTTACGTATGAATAGTTCATCCACTGACTAATACAAGGTCTGGGACTTCATTTTTCCCCACGGCTGCGTGTTATTTAGGAGTGATGATACCAAACAATAGGAATTACAGAGCAACCATGGTATGATGGAATCACTTAAAACAATAAAATCAACTCCCTTTCGGGTCTGGATTCATACTTCTCACAGTTTAATCAATGCGCTACGTTTACTAAATTTTTCAAATATATTTGTCCAGTCAGCACCTAATAGTTATCTGTAACAATTAACAATGGAAATGGACGAGAGAGATGAATTTACCCATTCTTTCCTATGTAGGCATGTCTTTTGCTAATCATGTGGTGGTCTAAAAAATCGTACGTCTCTGCAATAACTACTTGCTCATAAATTTTTTTGCCACTGACGTCCACAGTCCGTTTTCCCTCTGGACATGTCCCACAAGTGTCTCTCCGCGTACTCTTTTTATCACAGAAGTGCATCACCAGTTGATTTTTTCGGCCGACTGATCTTAAACACATCTGTGGCACCAAGTGTACGTACTTCCACTGCTTGGGAACCCTTTCTGAATTAAAGTATCATGTCAGAAAAGGATGAGGGCGGATGAAGGGACTGAATTGCCTTAAACTCGGACCAAATGAATCAATTAAGTTGTGAGAAAAATATTTGCACACTCCCACACAGTCGTAATGGCGCATAAAGTTTCGACATATTTATTGATGAAAACAAACAATCGTCAGGGTCATGGCTGTCTGTTAAATAGTCTCTCGCAAACAAAAAAATCGAATTCATCTAGCCGCACTGCCACAGATCAATCCCAATTTTTCAACTTGCGTTTCAAACTCTTTCCCTCAATTCCCTTGACCCTGACTCACAAGATTTTAGCCAATTGCCCTTCCCCACTATTCTAATCTCCTCAACCATCCTATCCTTCCTACTTCCCCATTCCCAGCCTACTTCCCCACGCTCGTCCCTCCGCCTGTCATCCGCTTGCATCTCCGACCCCATCCCCTGAGGCCGTTCATCTCCCCCCTATCCACCCGCGATCATTCCATCCTCCCCGCTTCCTTTCATCCTCCGCAGCACAAGACTTCACGGTGTCTCCATTATTCGTTTCACGCCCACCGTTCCCAGCCCGAGCTCTACCAACCTGGTATCTCTTGCGACATCCCCGCCCCCTGGTACTATTACCAATTTGTTTAATTTACATACGCGCCAACAGTTATCTCGTAGGCACGCACCCGCGTAAGCATACTTCAGCGCGCGCACACACGCAAAATTTTCCATTCGGAAGCCGAAAGGATAGAGCTCACACATGACCTCGCACATGTAGTCAATTCCGTTTTCTTGGCTGCATCTCTCCGATCCATTTAACTCGAGGCCACGCCAAATTCTAGTCCGCGGATATTTCGTGATCTCAAGGAAATATTATGCGCGTCATGCGTAATCACTCATTTGAATCAACTTTCATAGCATGAAGCAAATAGGATGTGATCATGGAGTTTCTCATTTTATCTCATTACAGAAAGTAGTTTGATATGCTTGGTTTTGCGCACATTTTCGAACAATTACGAGCCTCAATTATGGTTGACTTTCAAAAAGGTCTCCCGGATGTCCATTATAAAGGTAATTTCCAGCTGCAAGACGTTCTCAGTGTGCCTCTTGCCATTTCACATTTTGAGATATCTCATAGAAATCGTTCAACTACTCTCATTACATGCTGACACGATGGGAAGAGATTACGAAAACATTTGTACAGAGTAGGCTTGAAGAGACGTCATCAGCTTCCCAGTCGTCAAACAGTCCAATTATGCAAGCATCATTGTCTTCCATTCTTTTTATTCCGACTCCTGCTCTTGCAACGCGGCATTCTTCCGCCCATCGATAAAACAGGCTTTTATCTTTTGTATCCGTACTTTACTGCTCTTCTCGTCCCAAAAAGTATTCAATTTTCTCTCATTTTCCCTGCTTAAAATTATCGATTTCAACCGACACCGTTCACGGAATTTTCTTTTCTTTGATATCACCAGGTATTGACTAGATTTCTTGAACTTCAGTAATCCAAGAATGGAATTTTTCAGATAGAAAAAATAACACTATAATTGGAAACCAGCTGTGCTTAACACTGCGGAGCCAGTGAAAACTTAATCAATCACCAGAAACAAGAAGATCGTCAGAGGTAAGGCGTAGAAGCACGGTAAATTTAATCAATGCTCATCGGTCTGGATAGTTCCAGTTCTTTGACGGCCGCCAAATCTATATCTCCATTCATTCATCCATCATTCGACAACTTACCCCTAACACGTGGACTGTTTCAGCTTCTTAAAACGTTTGACGGAGTAACCTTGAAAATATTTCTTTTCCAGCGATAACAAATCGTCTCGGTAATATACAGTTAAATACTAGCAATCACAACTTGAAATTCATTTATCCCATTCGTGGACTGTCACTTAAAGAAATTGCCATTAATATGGCATAGCCTTAAATAAACCATCGCCAATTTTTGACCATGGAAACCATATATGAATCAACGTCACCGGCGATAAAATAAATTTATATTAGAGACAAGATGTCGAAGGAGGAATATGTCACAAAGGCCTATAGCTGGTAAAAAAACTAACTTTTGGAATAAATATTAACGAGACCTTCATGGCCAATTGAAGGTAGAATTTCATTCTCTTGCTGCCCTGAGGGTATTATTCCAATTACATCAATCTTTTTAATAAAAAGGGGTAGAATAAATTACGTAATATATTGATTCCTCCGACATTGATATTTACAACAGCAGAATCCAAATTAACACGTAGTCATGAATATGATTTGATTCGAGGCATACATACATAGAGGAGAAAAATATTTAACGACATCTCTCGCCAGAAATGTATATCATGCACAGCTACACATGGGAATGTCAGATGACAACCTGAACAAGTTCTATTATTCGTGACCGCTTCTGTCAAACTGGGGAGGTTCCAAATAATTGCATGCATTAAAAATGAAAACTACAATTCAGAGAAGAGAATGGCATGCTAAAACACCTTTGACTGGACGAGGGAGACATTGGTATTCCAGAGGACATAATTTGGTAGCTACGGTACCTATAGTCCCTTCTCCTCCCACCTCTCATGTTTCCCTCCTCCCCACCCCTCCTCTTCCCCCTCAACCATAAATCCCCTTCCCCTCCGACATCGCCTCCCCTCCATCCCCAATCATTATCTCCTCTTCCCCTACGCCCTCTCCTACTTCCAATCAATGGCCCCACTTCCCCCTCAACCAACCTACCTCCCCTCACGCCCCTTCCTCCACACACAAACATCCCCTCATATATTACTCAACCAGACATCCACGCTCACGAGGTCTAAGTCCCACTTATCACTGCTTCCATATCACTTTCTTTCTCTCTCTCCCTCCCTCTCTCCCTCCCTTCCTCCATCGCCTTCCCTCTCACCTCCCGCTTCCGTCACCCCTGTACGAGTACATACACCATACTCCCCCCCCCACCCAGTATCAACAGACACGTAATCCTCGTTGCAACTTGCTGGAAAAATATATTGGAAATGAGAGCCTGGGGAAAATAAACTATTATAATTCAAGAAAAAATTTACCAAGAATCTGATGAGAAGGTAGTCGAGGTAAGGGGCAGTTCTGATGATGATAAGTACACTAAAGGAACTCAGATGCTGCATACCCTCAATATTTAAGGATTTCAAACGAAAAGATATAACTGTTCGTCAAAGTGCTTGTATTGCTTGCATGTTATTTATTAATATAAGGTTGTACGACGAATATGCCATTCACTCGTACGGTATTTATTTGGTATTTATGAGATATTTATCATATTTTTAATTTATCGGCTATGACAACGCTGAACAAATTCCAGACAGTCAGCAGGGATCTGAAAATGAAGAAGCGTTGGCTTCCACCACCCACACAACTTATTATTTCTTGCTCAGGCCTCAAACCCATTAAAATTCAACATCAGATTCAGCTGTTCTCATTTTCTCTTTAAGATGTCACTCGACAGAGTATAAGGTCTAATGGAAATTAAAGCGCAAATATCATTCAATGCTTTCACAGCTTTAGGCTGGTGAATACGCGTTCGATATTTTGTTCCGAGAGCTGACACGAAAATGATTTAACTGCTTTTCTAAGCATGCAAGGAAGGTTAAATTCACGTTAGTGTTTGCTATGAGTGAAAGTGCTATTGATTTCGGAGCAGAGCCAACTGTCACATCTTGAATTAATGAGGGCTACCCAGTTTTAATTTTCATTCCAACGTGGATAATAATTCTTCTTTAAATGAATTATAAAACGTTTACAAAGCAGTAGCTTCTACTAATGGAAGCACTTTGGTAATTTCAGAATAATCCTCTCTAAAAATTCAATGGTATCATCGAATAGGAAGGCATTTGCAATCGAATCGTTATGCCTCGACATTAGTAGGATGATATGTACTCCATCTTCAGGAACTATAATATCTTCTTCAATTTTGCACCATGAAACCCATAAAATAGTTAAGGACTGCGGTTTAAGAATTATTTATACCTTTCTAGAAAAATTAATGAAACTTCTTCCATTAGCACTACAATCCTAGTTGACTTAAAACTTTCTAAATTAGGCGGTCACATCATTAAATAAACCTAGGAGTAATCGATGGAAAGGAATACAATTATCGGCTAGCGCAAGATCTCAACAAGAACCGCAAGAAAAAAGTATCCTAATTTTCCTAAAATGCAATAAAAATTCATCCGAGTCCATTGGCTAATACGGTATAAACGGAGACTATTATTTAACCTTTCTACATCTTAGATACTGTATACGAAGTTTCAAAGGATACTTTTATACTTTCATGTCCCCAAGCAATCCGCGTATTAATTGCAAAAACCAATGCAAATATCTTTTTGTCAGGCAGGCTTAGTGATACGATCCTAGCATCTGGAGTCCGATTCTTATAGTCAAGAGGAAATCTGAGTCTAGGATATTTCCTTTACCATTTAATCAACGGTTTTTATTAACGAGAACGTTTTTTAACCAGAAACTTGATGATTATTAAATTAATTTAGTTAGTATGATTGTTTCCAACTAATAGGAAAGATAAATTTGAAAACAATTCAAAACGGCCATGTTCAAGCCAACGGCGTTCATTATATTTTTCTTAAGAACAGCCTCTCGAAACTTTTACAGCGAGTTCCACCTAGCCCTTGGTTTGAGAATAGAAAAATATTAAAGTTTTAATGCTCTAAAGATTGAAATTTTCCCGAGGCTTTCACATTACACAGTTCTTCCACCAAAGAAACCTAATTTTATTTTAATTTTTTGCGATATTCCAACTTACCGTCTGGAAACAGCTCGGAGATATTGATTTTTAAAAGCCTCTGCTAAATCTAGATATGAAATAACAATTTAAAATGTAATGTCTTTCATGCGGCGCCAGTCATCTACTGAATGAACTTACATCATAGACGGGTAACTTCAAAAAGAAAAACATAAGCATGAAAATATCTAAGATCAATCATATAAAAATAGATACTGGAACAAGAAGTATTTCAAAAGTTTAGAGACAGAAATAGATGAAAGTAATCAATACTGAAGTTCACCTACCCAGTTATATTCAGTGATAATAATCAAAATTTGGGCGTAAAATGTATAATAAATTACTGTACATGATAAAAAAGGTAAGGAAACACATTTTATGAAACTCTAATGGGAAGGGGATTAAAATCATTTTCTCTTTGATTTGATGCCTAGTGGGATGGTAAATGAAATCGTCGCCATAGCAGAAAAACAACTCCGGTGAGGACTTATGAAGCTGCTTGTGAAGTTAATTAATAAACGTGTGTCCTGTACTACGCAATGAGTTCTTGAACAAATGAGTTTTTGGGCAAATTCAAGTTGATAACGTCCCAACATAATTTCTCAGATGAGTAACACGTCCTTTCAACTTGAGGTTAGAGTAGTCAGTGACCGCTTACGCGTGGCTTCAAAAAGATTATCTGACTTCTCCCGATTACACAATTTTGACATTCCGGAACGACCTTTTTCATTTGGGAGACAGCACAGTGTATTGGGACAACACCACTTCAAAAGACAAAAATATGATAGCCAATATCAAAAATTAACTGGCATCCAGAGTAATGTTGAGTCATTTCACATAATTATTAGTTATTTTACATTTCACATAGTTATTTATCAAAATCTATTCCAAGGAAAATATAATAAACTTAGTCCTCACGAGTTCATGAAAATCAAAGGTAATCGCGACGACAAAGGATTGCAAATAACACTGCATAACTCATAAGAATTCTCTTCCATACCAGAAGATTCAATTAACAACCTTAGATAAGGCATGATTTATTATCGTTACATTAACCATCAACCCACAATTATGAAAAACCTTTTCAAAAAACTTTGAATCAGATGCGATCAATCGAACAAGTGAACAACGGTATGGTCAAAGGAAGCACGGAAAGCTCGTGCTTGTCTGCCCTTGCGGCTAAATTTTATCATTTGTCATCAGCCCAAAACCTCAGCATTGTTCAAGTAATCTCAGCTAAGGATGGATACTGTCTTGAGCAAACGAGAGCCAACTGATAAAGCCTCAAATCCGAAGATATAATGGATGTGTAAATGAATGAAGAGAACGGGGAAGTGGAAGTTAGAACCTAACTCGTGTCTCCGGTGGTCAACAAGATGTCGAGAGGGAGCACATAAAGCCCTATTCCTATTTTGCGGCTTCACCTTCATCATAAACAAACGGCGGAGCGACTGAGCTTCATGCCTTTGTCACATTCGAGTTCCATAGCACTACTGAATTTGACGAAAATAGAGAAATATCCTGCAGTGTATGTGAAATATCTCCAAAAACTTTCACAAATCCTTGAGCACTTTTGGAGCATTTATAAGAAATAATACCTATTTCCCGATGATTTCGTCTTCGACAGGTTATAATTTCTGGCCAATGACGATGAGTAGGTTTTTCATCGACTCTGAAACTAAACGCAATGATACTGAGCCGCAACGAAGACGACAAAAATATCCTTTGGCCCCTCGCAACATATTAAAACAGGTCATCCATTCTTTACTGAAGATAAAAATGCTCATAAATGATGATATACTGGAATCTAGAGACATTCAGCGATAACCTTCAATCTTAAAGAGAGAGCTAGTTGGTCATACCTGGTCGTAATAAGGGATCGTCACTTACTGACAAAGGGTAAAGGCCCAGCGAAGAAGTTGTTTTAAATGACGAACTTAGTTGTGGCTAAGGCTGCTACGGTGTTGAGTCACTTTTTTGATAAGTTTAAGTTTCGGCACTCAACCTAGTGAGATGTGCGAACATTCTCTTCTCATAATCTGCGAACACAAAATTTAGTCACAGCAATAGAAATAGCCATTTAGAATTATTTGTATTTTTTTACCAAAAATGAAGCCCCTCATATACCCTTCCTACTCTCTTGTGGCAGCTTAAAAGACATACTTAGGCGTATGCACCTTGAGATTACGTGAGTTTCAAATTAATCGCAGGATATTACAAAATTCAATATTATCCGTGATAGAATGAAGCTACATTCGAGCGTCTTCGCCGGAGAGCGTTCATTAAGTCTATTAAAATAGGCGGCTAATAATTCAACGTATTTATAATTGTCAGATAACTCTACGATCGACTCATTATTCCTTGGGCGATAACTAAGAAAATTAAACGTTAATTTCACGTATAAATGTAATCATACAGAACATTTTGCATATAAAATATTAAATTGAGCTTTTCACTTTAAAATCCTCGCTCAGGAAACTTAAATGAATAATTCCAGAATTTCCATTAACTGTTTAATGATAACGCAGTAAGTTTCAATGTATACGGTACAAGTTTTATGACTAACATTCGTCCTAAATGGCAACACCACGTCGTTTGCATGCTTTTATTGCAAAGGTAAACAAATAATTTAGGAGTGTTTTCCCTTCCTTTCGCAGCTGCTACTCTGAAAAGTCATGTGACAGCTGACATCACTCTTTCCATGAAGAATAATAGAAAATCATTAACTTTAAGTAAAGAGCATATTGTCAAACGTAGGAATTTGTTAAAAATCGAAAACTTTGTCGACAATCGGTAACATCAAGCTTAAAATGGAAACGTACCACAGCTCATAACTTGAACAGAGAATAGAAAGAGATCTAGACGGCATTCACTAAGTGTGATGGAAAGTTTATCCCCAACTCCTTCTCGCATCAGCCCTATATGACAGGTTACTTCATGCCTACGCCAATTCCTGGCCGACCGCTTCGCGTTATCGCGTACCTATATTGCTGAATCCCAACCAACTTCTCAACGGAACGTCCCCCGGGCCTGGACACTGAGGCTCACCATTCTTCCTGTGCGGTTTATTCATTTTTTTCCCCGGTTTCATGTTTTTCAGCACGGTGGGGTAAGTGAAAGGCGTGGCAGACGTACGGCCGCTCACAACCTAACGAATAAGTTCACCCACCTTCCTTTGTGGATACGAACAAATATTTGGGAAGGGCAGCCGACACATTTCTCTCCGCCATTCGAAGGCAAGTCTCATTCTCGAAAAGGCTTTGATCCCGAAGTGAAAGTCCGTCTCCTCACATCCTTTTCACTTCTCCGTAAAATTCTATAAAAAAAATGACAAAGCCATATCCGGCTCACGCTCACCGAGCTTTGGAATGTCATATGCCTAATTAAACAGTGTCTCGGATGTCAAATTAAAATATTTTGATCCAATGTAAATATTTCATGGACCCGTTGGTGTGAGCCCTGCTCAAGCGGTGAGCTGCCATCTCAAAGCGGGGTCAGAGAACAGGATTTTGCCATTTCAGGTGTTCGAGACCCTGGAGCAAACGCTGTCCTGTCAAGGCTTGTCAACGTTTGGCCGCAGCCAGCACCATGACAGAAGTGTTTTATTTTTCTAAAGCGTCTCTTTCTCACTCAATGCTGAACCAGAACTCAGGGTGTTCCCGGGATGACAGGAAAATTCTCCGCTACTGCAATCTCTAAATTAACGTGTCTACCCCAAAACAAACAGAGTACTCCTACCCCTCGCATGCCGTCCATGAATTTGACCGTAGGCCAAAACGCAATGATTTCAAATAAGCATGTTTTTGATCATCGGCTCTCAAAGGACAAAGGCGCATCTCACTTGTGTAAAAAAAGTACGTTTAACAGTACCTGGAAATAATCCCGCACCCTCGAGGACTATTGGAACGTTTGGAGCAGTAAAAATATTTGTTTTCCCACTATATAGTTTTATCAGTTTGTTAGAATTTCCACTACTCCCCTTTATTTAATAATTTATATTTAACCCACCACCCGAAGTTGGTAGGTTACTGCTAATTGTTCAGTACACAAATAATAAGGAAAGTCTTCAAAGTGGGTTTGAATTCACAGCTTCAGATGTTCATGTTGGTCAAGAAAGCTTGCCATTGACTGGCAAAGGGCAAAGCCCTCTCAACTTCATGCTTCAGCGATATTTCATTTCTGCATACCGCTTACCTTTCCACTTAGCGTCTCACCGCATGAGATATTGACCAAACTAATACAAGAAATCCATTTTCCTGATGATACGCGTCTTCGACGAATGATATGCGTCTCCGGCCAAAACACGATGATTGTAGGCGACTGATTTTCAAATGCAAAGAGCTCTTGCCTTAGAAGACACAAGATGTGACTAGCTGGAGAAGTTGAACGGCCCACTTTACACCATATGCGCTCAAGAAGAGTCCAACACATTTCTCCTTTTATATAGGGTAAGCCAAAGTTTTGAGAAATCCCTGTTATAGTATTACACACGGGCCAAATAGCGTACTATATGCAAACGTATGAGATAATTAAGTTCTAAGTGGATTAAGTAAGATCGATTCAACAATACAACAAAATATACCATACTTATCTCTTCGCCGTTGATATATTGTGGACGATGTATATTTAGCTACAAACGGACGCTCGTGAATATACCTGTACTTTAACAATATAACTGTTAAATTTTCATTGAAGTAGGCAAAATTTTTCAAATATCATTTTCTAGGTGAGGGCTCTTTATACCCGCTTGTAATGCGCGGGTATTAATTAATACTCCGTCATATAGCAGTGTACTCACAATGATCCATTCGCAGATATGTGACGGATACTCTGCCCAACGTACAAACTAATATAATTCCCATGAATTCAATTAAGCCATTTTTTGAAACTCATTTCGGATGGAGAAAAAAGACGAAGAACTGCTTGGCATGAAAATTAAACAAAAGTGTTCGAGAACATTCGCGTATTTACCTCGTGTGGGTGGCTAGGAGGAAAGGTAGGAGGGGGCGATTTCTCTATCTTAGATCATAGACGATAACTTCTCAATTTACAACTGTATTTCAGACCAGATGAGTTATATAAACAGAAATGGATAATTACACTTTTTTAAGGAATGATGCACGGTTACAACTACCTGTAGAATATAGGGTTGCGAGATACTTGACCCCTTTCAAAGTAGGAAGCCACACAACGCTCGCCTCCGCCTTCACTAATCCCTGATAGTGCACCCGGTATTCCTTCGAGCGCCCTCTCCAGATACTAAATATCTCCTCGGGCACTATATTTCTTAAGAAGGTCAACGAGCTCAAAGACGTCCCTCAATCGACCCCCATTTAATTTCAAAAATCCCCCTTTCATTCATTAACGAGGTATCACTTAGCCACAGCTAGACGATATGTAAAAAAAGGCGGTCTGGAAAGGCCTCGAAAGACGAGATACTTTAAATGGAACAACCATCTCCGAGTACGCCACACGGTTGGAGAGGGGCCGCGATGTGGAGCAAACGGCGCTAACTGAGAGTAAAAAATGAGGATGGGGAGGGGGGGGTGGGAATGTTGGAGAAAAATAGCGAACCCTATAATAAAGAGCGCTAATGAGAAGAGGGATTTGCGTAAGGGTGTTGATAAGGGGAACAGCAGTGCCATTGTGGCGCGCGAGATGATCTCGAGATGCAGACGAAGGCGAGGAGGGTGGCTATTAAGAGAAAGAAGTGGAAGGGGTGCTCTGCGGGGTGAGATGGTTGGGGATCGAATGGGATAAAATGGTGTGGGAGGAGAGAGGCTTGAAGAAGACTCTCTCGAGAGTCGGGGATTACCCGGGTCCATGGGAGAAATCTCGATCGCAGTGTCGAAGACGAAGATAAACTCATCTCAACGAGCATGAGTCTTTTGAGCATTTTGAGACCGCAAGTGGAACTATTCGTTTAAGTTAAAGATAAAATACGTTTGACGACCTGTGATTAATCTAGGCGCGCGGCGAGATGCCTCAGTCAATGGCGGTGGTCTTTTAGAAATGCCGACAAAATAGACTGGGATATTGTTGCACTGAAGTATTCTGGAAGAAACGTTGGTAGCGCATAATTCATTTTAGTGGTATAATACGATTATATATCATTTCATTTTTCATTTAATTAGAAAAGATATTTCGTTGAAAGTTGCGAATGGAAAAATATTTTCTCCATTTCTCATTTCTTATCGTTACCACTTCTAAAATAATGAATTTAAAATGGATATTGAATAAATACATTTACATCACCAAACAGCTGCGAAGCCCCTGAGATTAGTTAAAGTAAATACACTGTAGCACCCAATGATAGAAAGGACCTCCATTTTTACAAATGATCCATGGCCACAAAATAAAATCTATCACAAACATGTATTTACGCAATCTATGTATGTAATTAGATGCTACTTAAAACTACAATAATCCAGTTTCATTTTAATTAAATTACTGCGTCGTGTTCTGTACTAGGCTATCTATTGACCATAGTTCAGTCATTGTGTATGCAAGAAATAATAATATAATTTATTCTCCCTCTCCAGTGGTACAGTTCAACAATAGAAATTATCTGAGCAAATTTATCCTATCCATCAATGTCCAGAGAATCCATTTTATTATGGTGATTACTTTTACTATTTTCCAAGTTTCTCAAAATCCATAGCTGCTCGCCTATTCTCTCTTTCCTTCAACAGCCTCTCCAATTTATTCATCTCCCGCACTGAAGACATACCTCAGGATTTCCAGCCAGCTGATTTCTTCACTTCCAACATTTTCATCGAAGGTCTTTCTTTTCCTAAACTTACTCAAAAGTGATCATTGCTAATCTCCTATTCTATATTTCCGCTTGACCATTTCCCTCTTCCTGACATTGATAAACTCAAAACTTGCTAAATATATTTCACTCTCCATCGTAATAGTTTAAGTTAGTGATTCGTAAAGAAGTGCCACACCCATGATCCAAACGACGCATCAAACAAACTTTTTTCTCAGGTTAACTGAGATCTTTTCGGCTACTATACATCTTCCTATAAAAATTAGATGACTTGCATACCGATAGCGACCGCGCTCCTAACCATTTCTGAAACTGAGTACCAGACTGCCCAAACACCATGAATGAACCCGTCCATTCGTTCTAAACTCCACTGAGTCTGGCGAGTTTGCAGCATCCCCACTGAGTTGCGGACGCTGCAAGGACTGCCTTACGTCTTATCCCTATCTTCAGATCTAACATGCCGTCCGAGATAAACAACCGTAAAAATTTCCTCATTTGAATTATGGGCTATTATTTATACACGTACAATATTCTTCAGCGAATAATGCAAGTAATATTTAATTCGATCATATCCAATAAAAATTAAAAGCTCCAAAAGCAAATCAACAAAGATTTTAATGACATACATCTTTACACATGCACTGCACTGCAATATTAATGTATTTTGTGCCAACAAAACTCCTTTAAGTAGAGCGTTAATGAAAAGGAGATGTCGAAAACCTAAATTTGGAGCAGGGTTCAGTAAGGCGAAACAAAATGAAGTTGCAGCCGTAAAAGAATATTTAATATGAGGATATATAATCTGTTATTGGCTGTACTTAAACGCAATAAACCGACTTAATGGCATCATAAAATTAGCGCAGAAATTCGTTACAGAATTTATTCGTATTAGTTTCTTTGCAAAATATCTCCGCCATAAAAATTATGCAGCAAGAGATGCCACAAAATTGCACCAGGCATTTCACTAGATATAATAATGTTTTATTGAATGTTTTACATCAATGATTCAAGTTGGGACGATATAATTCCTGGATAATTCTGGGGAATGAGTGTTGTCCGTGGAGTTAGCTAACAAATACTTAAAGAAAAGCATTTCACTTCAATGAAGCTTCGTAGTTACGAAAGAAAAAAAATCGGTTTTACTCAGCCATTTTAGTCATATGGTTTCGTATGCCTTCCATCATATAATTTAACATGCGAACTATAGAAATATATATTTGCTTATATTACCTGTTTTTCAGATAATGAATGGAACCGTTTGATGTGTCATGGTGCATAGAGAAATTACGCGGTATCCCTTGAAATAAACTAAGGGATACGATAGTCCCGTAATTAGAGCGCTACTGGCCGGTGGTCCCGGGTTCAATCTCATGTCAAGCTTCGTGAAGACAACATCTTTATTCAATTATAGTGATTTTTCGTGTATTAGATCTTCCAGTAGAACCAGTCGGCATGCGGAAAGGAAATGACTCCAGGTGAACTCTAAATTCATATATCGAATAACCTTCCGGATTGATTAAAGACATTTAAGCTAACTCAACATTTTATTAAGCATGCTTATTTCTGTAGGAAAAGTATTTTCGTTCAAATCTGCAACATATGGGTCGTGAGTGTCATGAACTCAGACTTGAGACTCAAATTACGCATTCCGAAATAGCTAGCCTAAAATATGAAATTATTGAGAAAGAAACAATTTGCTATGGTTCCAGCTACTGGGATACAGACACAGACTCCGCGTATTATTTCGCCTCCAGAGCAGAACTTCGTAGATGACTGTTCGCTAAGACTTATTTTCTTAGCCAATCGATTTGGGGAAAATTTTGATCAGTCACGTCACAGTCACCATGCATTATTGATACCGATCGCACCTCATGTTTGCAGTTGTGTTTATGGTTAAAAGTGATTTCCGTACACTAAAATAATTTGTACTCCGACAAGGTCAACCCACTAAAAAAACTATAATGAGCCTTGCCGTTACACAATCAAGACTACCTTCTAATTCAAAGAATCGATATTTTACACATATGCAAAGGCTTAGAATGGATTCATTTCGACTAACGGCCTCAAGAACCACAGCATATAAACCAACAGTTCAAAACTCAAAAGAAGGAACTTCTGTAAATCGATTCCATTGCTCTAGCATTTATTATTATTGCTTCATTATCAGTAGTCCACTGAATTATGGTTAGTTTTCGATGGGCCCTGGCACTACACACCATTGTAATTCTAAGCCCTGACTAAGCGTGATTCAAAATATCCTTTAATCCTCCATTACTTTTTACAATAAATTTTTCCTTTAGTCTTACATACTTTCTAACTCTTCATGCCACCCCAAATGCCTATTCTTTTCGTTCCTCCATCTAAGTTTCCCAGCACTCTCCCTTCTATCACCGAATTTACACTTACGATAGAAAAAGTTATGCAACATAGGCAATCTTCATTTATGCTTGAAAATAAAACCAAGAACGGATTATCTAAGTAGAACGGAGGACTTAAAGCACGCACTTACTAGAGTACCTATTGGACATAAATCAACTATGAGCGAAGTGGTTGCGAAAAGATAAACGATTGATATTAGGTACAGCACATTGAGAAATACAGGAAAAATTTCAATGTACTTGTAGATGCTAACAATTGTTATCATACATAGGCAGCTGTAGTGATTACAGGGGTCTGCGTCGTTTTATCGACCTCAATTTTACTAAACGAGAGTAGAGATAAAAACACTAGCATATGTCAATGTCCGAATTTAAATAAACCCTCTCAAATATGCGAATACAGGATCCAGGCTGACCTACAAAATGAAATAGTAATAGTGAATTCCTATCTCACTTTAGCTGCTGCATTCTACTGTAATTTATTTCTTTACTTATTAATAAATATGACGCTGGCAGAGCCAATCATACCATTTACAGTACGAGTAAGCAATCCCATAGTTGGCCAGTCATTATTTGCTTACTTACACTTACTCGTACGCTAAATGGCGAGGCTAGGTGGGTTACCCACATAACCAACAAGGCTAAAATTTACAGTGAACAAGCAGTGATTTCATTGATACTCCCATATTCCATTAAAGGCATTGCTTACCCGTGGCCCGAGATAGTAAAAAATGTGCTTTCAATTACTGAACAGCGATTAACCTAAAATATTAATGGATAAAAATAACATTAATTCTTAAAAGAATTCAATAAAATTAATCAAAAAATTAAGCGATTAAACATTTTAATTAATCAAATTCCTCGCTTATTTTGATGATTAAAAATATTTGCGAGTATTTCCAACAGTGAAACCTTTAACCCCCTTTAAATATGGAAAGAATAAAAAGATTCAATAACTCCACAAAAGATAAATACGCGAGCCTTGCTAGTCTATGCATGCTCAAAAACCGTCCATTTCAATAAGTGTTTTACGCATAAGTTTAGAAATAATATGGCCAATCCTAGTTCCACCTTCCAAATCGAGTAGTCCTACATACGATGCTACTTATTCCCATCAATTTATTTTTCCCAAAGATGATGATACTTCCATTCTCTTTAATAATCTCCGCACCAACAATGGTTCCTTCCATTGATTATTTTCCACACCATTTCCCTTTCAATCACCTCAACATTTGAAACCTAGCAGTTTAATGGCATTCAGGTGAGTTTAAATCACAAATGTCACTGCCACTATCTTAATTTCACTGAGGAGACTAATTATCTCCGGGGGTATTTTTCTTTTATACTTTTTTTGATTAATTCCGACAGCACAAATGCAAATATTACTCTTTCATTTCCCAACTGATCTCCTCTTCTTGGTCGCCATTAAAAACATCGACGTTTCCTATGAACATTCGTGGATATATAACATACCGATTTCCATAGATAAAAACATGGATTTGAACCAACCGCATAATAAAAAAAGGAATATTGAAATGTATTTAATCATTTCCCTCTCTTAAATTTTCTAAAATAAAAGATTACCAGCATTCTATCCTCCACTTAATCAAAGTTCTTCCACACTGCTTTCGAACGCCACAAAGGGTTAATCTCCTCAAATAGATTTTTTTTAATTTTTATTTACAAGCCACCGCCAGATTTTGTGGCAGGGGATTATTACACACCAGAATATTGGCGACTAAAGTCATTCCTATGCAAATGACGCAAATAGTCAAGTCAAGAGGATCGCAAGTAATCAAAATCAGATGTTTCGAAACTGGACATTAAAACCCACTCCAGTCGAAGAAAACTCTGACACCTTATCACATTCAAGGAAGTTTAAGCCCACTTTATACTGAATCGACAAGATAATTCAGCGCTCCCAAACAACTTTCAAAAGTTATCCCCGACTACATTCACGAAACTTATGAATGTCTATTTATCCCTAAATCTCCCAGAGGTCACTCATCCCTTCCGCCTCTTGACCTTACGGACTCACGCACAATCTTTCTCTCACTCCCAACATATCCCCTATCCTCCATTCCTACCATCCAGCCATGTCATCTCTTGGTTTATGCACCGCTTTCATATCACTTCCTGTCCCCGCCAGAAAAAAATAACGAGGAAAAAAATTAAAAGAGGGCAAAAATTCCAATCATTGGCCATAAATAAAATCAAAGGCTTCCGGCCTTGCTTTATGAAAATATCATAATGGATTAAAATGAACTGCACCTTCCCACAGAATTTTATCAATAACCGCCCATCGCAATTTTAATGCATGTAATTGATTCCCCAGGGATTTTGAGTTCCCGAGAATAACATAAACGTTGAAGCTGTGGTACGTGGTTAATGATAAATATTTTATGGGAGCGTAGAATGTTTTTAATTTCAACGCCCATTTAACTCACTTGGTACATGATATTCGCATGGTTGGTTTTGAGGTACAGTAAGATGAGAGAGATTAGTGAGGCTACTAGGAAATCCTAGAGAATAATTGCCTCAGAATAATCAGAAAATTAAGAAATCTGGAACACAAGATTACCTTCTCCATTCATAAAAAGCTATGGAATTGCCTAGTACCTTATATTTCTTCGGATGATAAAACTCAATTAGCCTTACTCCAGGAGTCAATTAGCTTGACTTGCGTGCTGATAAATGGCTAATAAGGAGACATTTTTTTGGAGGATTTCACGTTAGATGTATGTTAGGGCTGAGCGAGTGTGAAAAAATACCGATGTATCGATGTAGCGGGAGAATCTTCAGGCGAAAAAATTGCCTAATACATCGCGTTAAAAATTTGAATGAACACTGAATAACAACTTATTTTACTTTTAATGGATGAAAGCTTCCATAGCTTATGCTAATAGAGCACGCCGAAAGTTCGAATAAATATACATTCGTTTATTTCAAACTCCAGGTGAGAATTTCGCGATCATACTCGGATGTTATCTGACGAGATGTCATATTTTGAATTTTCTCGCCAATGGTGTCACGAATTGTACGATACGGAGAATATTTTGGAAACGCAAATAGGCGGACAATTAATATAAATACCTTCATTTTGCGAAAACCAGAGTAAACAGACAAATATGAAAGGATAACTTTACTGTGTTGTATTGAAGAAATTATATGCTCTAGGCAAAGCATTCTAAAATTGAATTCGATTTACACGTATGTGGGTGGTCGGAATGTTTGCCACAAATATAAAAACTTCATGCAAATTGGAGTTTCCCAAAGGTGGACGTGTCGCTGGAGTATTATTGACAGCTACCTTCACGAGTGCACTTCAAAAGTACAGCCGATGGTAGTTCAGTGCAGTTTACAGCAAAGCACTCTAGAAAGTATAGCTATCACCATTTACTTTCGATCGATAGCTAAGTCTATAAAATAACGTACGTAAAATTATTTTTACTGAAAGGAGGTCCACTTTTCTAGATTACTCATGCAATTATTCTTAATCCTATAACAACTGGCTTTTAAGTAGCTTAGTAAAAAGGGATTTTGGCAAGTGTTTTTGACCACATACACATCTGATAATGAAAATTACCAAGCTAGCTGTAATTAAATCCTTTAATTTCCTCTCAAATGGCCATAATATATACACGCAGTGGAGTAAACTTCCCGAGGGTTAAATATTTAACTTCCCAAATGTAACATAATTAAGTCAAGCTGAACTGCAATAGTCAACTTACCAAGGAGTTAACAAGGGGGTGCATTTGACGCTTTCTCACAGCAATATTTTTTAAATGTACTCCAAAAAAATTACCAAATGTTCTACCGCATATAATTTGAGTCTTACCTATTACGTCACCCATCGAGACACTACTGCGCCTACAAGTTACGGGATCTTTTCCTTTCTCGCAGAATTCAACAAATTGGAATACTGAATCAGAGAACAACCACATTCCCATTTTTCCCTGTTCTGTCACTTATACCCCCAACGTCCCCTTTTTCACCACTCCCCATCTGTATACTATTGGCGCACCGCCCAGCTTCCCATGTAGTAAAGATGCCGAGTGTCACTGTCCCCCAACTTAACCTACAACGATATACAAGCTTGCAATTATGAATAATGAAATGGATCAAATATTTACGGTTATGTACATTAATTTAACAACTGCGGAAGGAAAACTTAAGAGATTTAAATACGTGCATACCACCATTATACCTACTAAATATAAACTACGAGTATGCTCCTAATATTTTTCCATGTTACTCAGCCAGTCCTCCTCATATCACCTCAGCGCGATACATAATTCAATATAATATAACAATACACATAATAAATAATAAAGGTGTCAGCATCATCCTTATATTCTGCTACTTTTTATGATATGAGCATTAAAAATAAAAATATCAATTTATGGATATTTTTAGTTTAGTTAATAGCAATATTAATTTAGTTATATTTAGTTAATAGCAAAACCATGGAATATGTACATAAAGGATTTTTTGCTCCCCTTTTATAATTGACTGTTAATACACGGGAGTAAAAATATCTTCTGCAATCATGAAAAATTTAGGAAGTCAATTTTTACGCCGATAGTCTCGGAAATAGGTATGATTCATCAGAGGTGATAAAAATACCGATTGATTTCTCTAACTTCCAAACAAAATACCAAAGTATCGATACTTCGGCATATTTTTGCCAACCCTATTGCACCCTTAGGTACGTAATACATATCATGATCAACATAGCTACAAATATTTTGGTTAAAATTAAATTTGGGAAAAAAACTTGAAGCCGGGAGCGGTAGTCAAGGTAGTCAGTGGCTATAGGACAAACTGATAACAAGATTCGAATATCTCTTTGGATGAAGTATTTATAGAAGGATTAGTTGCATTAATTAGATGAAACAATAGGGCCTTTTAGCATGTAAGTACAAGTCTAATGCCACTGGAAAATATAAATACGTGAATGGAGTATGACTAAATTGATTAAACGAAAATACTAAATATTTCAAGCAAAAAAATCAATATAATGCTTAACGCTATCGGAAATAATTTGTAAATTCCTGAAAATTGATTTGAAATGATGCTAGTACTTGGTGCGATTGCTTCAAGAAAGGGTCTTTATTTGGTCGAGAAAAAACGAAATAATTTACCTAAATATTAAAATTAAGTCCAATTAATGATAAGCCAATAATCTTGAGTTTAACATAGCATGGTATAATGCAGCGCATCCTATTTGTGACACTAAACCAACAAATCGGAGTTTTCTTCGAATGGATGAATGAACGCAATGCTTGATTCCAAGAAATGCGAGCCGAGAAGTAGAGGACAGCAAAGATAACCTCTCACACTTTATGATCTGAAAAAAGTGCTGTCATGCAGCTTGAATGGCGTTATATTGCTAGAAAACATGCATCTTGTCAAAGCCAGGATAAGGCCGTTCATAAAATGCATATGAGTCGTCTTAGAATGCAAAAATGTCATCCGATAATCCGGTTTCCGGAATAGTATCTCTACCATTTCAATCACGTTTGTTGCATACTCTTTCTACCCTCTTTTAAGTAAATGCCCGAGAGAAATTAGATGCACGAATGCTCTTTTCGCGCTGCTACAGCCCAATTAGTACTAAAAGTTTAAGTAAAATGTCATTAATTTATAGAATAGCTGCTAACTGGCAAAAATAATCATTCAAAATATTTGAGCGTCCATTCATTCTTCAAAAGCATGCTAAAAACTCTAGCTCGTATATGGCAGCCCATATACGAGCATTCATTCTCGTAGCATTTAAATCCGCGCATATTTTCCGTTTTGGGTAGTACAGATTTACAGTAATGTTTGCTGTTGGCTCTCAGGTAATCCCCTAACTTCAAAACCAAACATAGACGGTTGCTGCCTTAAATTAATTTCTCACTCTAAGCAGTTCCATAAATGAACCCTTAAAGTAATTATAACAATGTTTCCCAGTGCTTTACATATATTTATATCTACTAGCTTCGGAAGGCAATATTAAAAACCACATAAGGTTATGGTTGATGTGCGTCTAATGCGTAATAATAAGCCTTTCACAACAACAATAGCAAGGAATTACAATGGTTATAGTCGAAAATATAGTCCTAAATAATAAATGAGGGTTATCATTATGGAAATAAAGGAACTGTCGCGGTAGCAGATTGAATGCGGACCTCATATGTAGGTCAGTCGCACAACAAGAGGAAAAAAAAGCTTCCTCGAACAAAACATCCGTTAAAGATAGTATTTTTTAAATTTATGCCAAAACCGCAGCATCGTCACTCGTTCAAAAAGAACTGTGAGAATGGAAATAAAACAAAACGAGTCATTTCTTTTTTTAGGCAATAGTTATGAAATTAGGGATATTTCGGTAGTAATTATACATGATTCGGCCGAGTGATTTTTAGGCTGTAACGTAAGCTAAATTATTCTACCCTCCAGATTAAAATGACCAAACCACATACAACTAATTCTGTAGACAAAACAATGGAAACTTAATATTCATGATTTCATTTCAATCTAAGAGTTCTGAGAATCAATTATTCCATGGTGAATAATTTTAGTCGTCATCGCAGTGAACTTTCGAAGCCGAAAGCAGAGGAAAGGCATACTGATCAGGTTAGAGTTCAATTTAAAATCTGCTGCTTTGATCGTAACAGTTTTTCGACACATCATTCGCGTCATAACACGCGAAACTCGTAAACATGCTCCGCAAATCCAATAGTAAACCAATAATTTTCCATTTTCTTGTCTGAAACAATTTACTAAGGGTAAACACGGAATTTAACATAACTTCTCCTTGCAAAATTTTGAAAAACACAACTCAACTTCGTGAAACACCACTCCAAGTGTTTCTTTCCGTAACTCGTAGGGTTTTGGGAAAAGCTCCTTATCTCTACGCCCCATAGAGGTACTGTGCAATTATTTTCCGCTCGTAGTTTAGAAATATTAATTATATCGCCGGAAAATATAATTAATTATTGCGCGTCGTAAGTATTCTCATTTGGGCAATATGTTTAACGAGCATTGCGCACTCATACGCTGATATATTTGTTTTAGTTTACAATAGCATGTGGAATATTGTAGAGAAAATGTCAAAAGGGATGATTTAATTATTTACGAAGTGATTTGACCCATGGTGACATATAGAAACATCCTCATATCGCGAAAATTTTTCGAATGGCAATTGACTAAGCAAATAGAATTTAACGCAAAATTCCTACTTATACGTTCTTTAAATCGTTTTGTCAAGCAAACTTTGACCGTCGATTTAATTTCAGAGCCATTGCTGACAGGAACAGGATGTTATTAATATTTACCATTATTTTAGAGACATTTCAGTCTCAAACTTTGCAAACAAAATTTAACCAGACCGAAATCAAACTATTTCCCAAACGATTCTCGAGACTTTGAAAATGTTATCCATTCCGAAATAAACCTGTGCCATCTATGTTTTCAAAAAATTCATTAGACGGTGTCTCATTCCTAGATTTCAGGATTCGGCTGGGATTTAGGCCGGGGGGGCAAGGCCTAATAAGCAAGGGGGAGGCATCAATAAGGCGAAACAATAGAATCCACGCGTCTCTCCTTCTTAATCATTCTCGGCTAGTAATTTACAACTTACTCGTCCCCCATATTTCTCCAAAGGAAAATTTTCTTCTTCCAAGGAGAAAAGAAGACCCGCTCGTGGTTTGTGGAATGAAAAAACAGCTACCATACAATCATTTGTGAAGGCTTGCGATGGAGAAAGAGAGGGAGGATAAAAAGATAGGCGGGAGGGAGCGTCCCTTGTTTGAGCATACATATGGCTCACGCAACCACCCCTGGTGGTTTAAAAAAATTGAAAATCACGTGGGAATGCATAAAGTGTGAGTTAATGCGGGCCGACGAGAGAAAATTAAAGGGTGTAGGTGGTGGGCAGGGGTGAGGGAGATGGTGATGCGAGAGGGATAAGGGCATTGAATGGGCACAAAATGTGCTAAGAGAAAAATACTTGGAATTCTGGGGGAGCACACGGCACGACAAAGGAAAGGACGTTCGCGAGTACTGAAAGTCTAAAATAAAACCGTAAAATTGACTGAAGGAAGAAAAAGTTACAATAATGAAGCTCCCCCTAACCGCTCATTAATGACCAGTCTGGCGATAATGTTGGATCCTAGAGACACTGCTAAAGGCAGTAAAAGTTCAATACTTAATCCTTTAATATTTAATGTCACTCCATAAAATATTTCGGAAATTTAATATCATTTTTAAAAACATTACAGCAAACAGAAATTGCTTCTGCATCTGAAAGCACCTTGAACCAATACAAATAAATAATATCAGTCCAATACTTGTACGTGGTTTTTCGTTCGTTGAGTCAATATAAAAAAATCGTTTTTTGGGGATGCTACAGCCATAATTTCAGCAATAATTAACGAAGAAATTAGTAAGAACTTAATGGGTCCATCAGCGCACTTTTCCTACGCTTTGATTCTCCGTAGAAGTTTCTGATAAAATTAATGAGACAACGATACCACTGTTTCTCGTAATAATAAAACCAATTGTGCGTAAAATAATGGAAAAGAATATACCACACACTTAAGATCTTGATCACGACAGATGAACGTGAAAATGTCCAACAGAACAATCGAATCAAACAAATGTTGGTTTACCAGCAATATATTTGGCCTACCACATTAAGCTGATGGTATAAACAAGTTTTTGTAATACATCTACATCTATTAAATACCCCGCAAGCCGCCGCAGGGGCGTGTGGTGGGAGTTGTTAGGTCACCACCCGTAAAAGGGAACAAAACCACACGCAAAATCAACACATGCATGTAAAACTATACCCGCAGTGGCGTATACATTCATGCAAAAATCCTTTCATCCTGCACTTATACAAATACATATAATATTATCTAACAAATAATTGCACACTAGGATGCAGTATGACATTTATCCAATAACAAGTATTAAAATCGCCCATTATGTCAAGCTTCAGGTTGCGGATCAGAATCACAAGCCAATAGTGAAATATGCTTTTGAACACGGTTGATGAATTGGGAACACCAAATTCCAAAATCTACTGCCCCTGGGAATGTTAGCGTGGAACAAAAGAATAAAAGTAACTTCAGCTGCCAGCATAAGTTATTGATTTTCGCTGTTTACGTAAACATTAGTAAAACGCGATCCAATCATAAGTTTCATTCAGAATCTTTTTGCGAGAAAGGAATGAAACGATGGTTTCGTTGGTATCCATACCACTCAGGGAGAATTTCTAGAAAAACGGATCAAGGATAAACTGCTAAAGGAGGGAGGCAGACAGAGAGAGATGACCTCTTTCCGGAGAAAAGAGGTCATCCCCCTCGACTCCGTGAACAAATATTTGAAAAGGCGTTGATTAGCTGACCCGAATCAATGGATAAAAAAAAGTTTGCACGGCAATCAGAGGAGCAGATAGACGGATTGTATGCTTATGAGGCTCAAGCAGACTTAGCGTTGAGGAGATTTCCAGTCATCGATTTTCCAATCAGCTTAGACTAACTTCATCAAGTGGAGAGCTGTTATCTTCAATGAAGTGCGAGCAAACATAATGTCCGCTGTGAAATTTTGGCCGTCTTCTTCTGTAACCAACCTCTTCAGCCAATTTCTCATATACTGTTTTAAAATAATAGGATCGTTAAACCGTTTAGGTAACCGTTCAACTAATTTAAAATAATGAAGACCGTTAAGCCTTTGAAACACAACAGGCCTCCAGTCAATTCCAGTCTCTTCTTAAAAGTCTTAGTCCAATTCAACTAATGTAAATTTAATATTTTGGATGCTTCGGAGACCCATCAAAAACTATCAATACAACTTTATACATATTTAAACATATTCCCAACATAAATGCATACTCTGATTAATCGTACTGTTTTTTTATGTTTAAATTAATTCATAAACTGCAAGAATGACCGGCACTTTGTCGAGGTCTTAACAAATCAGTGTTGACCGTAGCTTATAACCTATCAGCAGTATCAAAATACCTTTCGTAACTTCGTATTTCCAATTAATATATATTATTTTTAACCATCGTCTCCGCCATCATTTTGTGGGATGAATTTACTACAAATATTAATTATGAAAATTTGCATATTTCACGTCATTCGAATCAACAACAAAATTCAAAAAATTAATCAACTGAAAAAGTGACGTTAGAAGTTATATTGTGAATATGAAAAGGTATTCGTGAAAGGAAGCATTGGAAGGATATTTAAAAAGCGGGAAATTTTCACATATGCAGGCTTACTTTAGAATAACGTCTCACCTCGTTTTCCAAACATTTAAAATAACGCACAGTAAAACTGACTTAAGCCAAAACATCCTCGACTGAAAAAACAATGAATTAGACCTAGACTGGGAACTACTATGTAGTTAAAAATTTTAATAAGTGCCCTCTGAAATTTCGAAATGCTTCATTTCGTACGCTCTCACTCCCTTGCTTCCATACCATTCCCAACGGCTAACTTAAGTCCAGGAATTGTCGCTCACCCCAACAGAGTATTTTTACTGCACACATGTACGCTATTGATCACCAACCCTTAAATTCCAAATTAATATTACCACCCACCTCGGTTATATTGGCATGGACGTTAGAAAATTCCTGTATTAATTCAATGATTTACTTTAACAACACGCATAGAGTGCAAAATAAAAATGATATGGCAAACGTCATCATTTCTCATTTTTTTATCGATCTGGAAGAGGTAAAATGGGGTCTGACGATTAGAAGTACATATGTCGCAGAAAATTCACTACGGTTATCAAGATGCGCATGTGAAGATTTAAACAGGCGTAATGAATTACTGAATGCTTGCTGAAATCTAAAATACAGTACTAGGAATAAAAGTTGCTTCCGAGTATTTAATAGGACTAGCCAGCAGACAGAGGGAGTTAATCTGTATATTACATTATTTTTTTAACTCGAACAACGGTTAACAGAGAATAACCTTTCTTATCATTCGAATGGTAACTTCCGTACACTCTGATAGCTCCTCCGTCCAACGCTCCTCTTTTTTAGCCGGCGTATTTATTTCTCAGTCTAAGACCTTTCCTATTTTTCATTCTTTTATGTTCCTCGCACGTTTGTTTTGTCTTGAGGCCAAACCAACTATCTCTTCTTCGTGTAGTGTGCGTCTTATGGCCTCCTCCTCTTAAAATGTTTTGTAGAGCGGAAAATTCCTTATTTTATCTCGCTACTTCATATCCAGGCTGAGCCACTATGCTTCGAAGACTTTTATTCTTCCATGGTCTACTTTTCCAATGGTTCATGCATACGATCCACATATATGCCCCCTCAACAAAAATGATTTCACAGTTTTTTCCTCGATACGTTCGTGGAAAAGTTACGCTCTTTACAAGAGCGTACAAAATCATGCTCTTAATACATCTTCAACCCATTCAATCGTTCAGTTTGAATTTACTTATCAAAATCGTCAAGATGGAATGCATTAAAGAAAACGCGACGCTTGTGCAAGGCCATCTTGGCGCAAGGCGTATCGACGTGGGTACGGGTGGATATGATATTTGGGCCACAATGAATTCCCTGAGTATAAAACTAGACTTCTAAACGTTGGACCACAAAATGCATCCTCTCCATGATGACGTATCGCACTACGACCACCGTGAATTATTGAATGTTGCAGTTACGCTATGATAGCATTTTATTTTAGAATCAAGTTATATATGAATTATATCCGAATGGCATGGCTCAATTAATACACCTGCCCTGCCAAAAATTGTGCCCCTCATATTTACCGTATTTGGAGTTATTATTAATTAAATATACCGAAAATGAACTGTTCTCCTCTGTTAATACGCGGATAAAACAAGATGTGGTTTCGACACGTGGATGATATTTTCGGTACCTGATCAAGAATGCAGCCTAACGTATTTTTCCATTACTTAAACCCTTAATTGATCACGTCAATATTGCATATGAAAAAAACGACAACGAAAACATCTGTTTGCTGATATTAGAATAGATAATTTAAAGCATCACGTAGTTATTCACATTTCCTCAGGATATCGTTGTTCCAATTGTTTAGACCAAATTAACTCCATGATTCCCCATTTTGAGTTCCTATGATAGTGTGGGTAATTAATATGTAATTAGGTGAAATTGAACAAATAAGCCAATGATATTTTCAACCCAATAAATCTATGCACTAAAACTTACACCTTATTAGACCAACCAACGTTTGCACTCTTTTGCCCGGGGAAAAGGCTCTCTAACTTTTTAACTAAAATGGCTAAAACTATAATTAAATTGCGTGTTTAACGATTAAGAAAGCCTAAAAAATCTAATCACCCCCAAAAAATGAAAATACAATTAGTTTTACACACAAGGACGTATATTGGTACAATGCATAACAAAACTCACGCCATGATAGATTTGGAGCAAGACAGCAGCTCCGGGTTATTACTAGGCCCGATATAAATCCTCCCCAGAAAAAATATTTTGGTCCTTGTCCGAAAACGGCATTTGCATTCCGTACCCATGCAAATTTCTGTTTACGGAATGAAAAAAATGACAAAAACCACAAATATTCATTATTTATTAATTTCCCCTTTCTCCTGTCTATCTTATACCGTGGGTCTACGTATAAGACTCAATGAAGTCAACATTAAATAAATAGAGTTGATGCCATAGGATCTTGAGGATGGGCCTTGATAGTATCTAAGTCAACATATGTACCAAACAATCAATGTTAATTGATCAACGGGTAATTTTCTACCACACATATAATATATATATATATATTATAATATCACATTTAATACATTACATACATATTATTTATAATATATATACATATACATTTTTACATATATATAAAATATATATCTACATATATCGAATATAGCCAAGAAATCGCAGCAATACCTGAAACAAATCTATTTTTCCGATGATTTTTATACAAACCATGTATATTAATAGGTAAGACCTAAATGAAGGTGAAGTGATTCACAGAATAATAATAATGGGAGAGTTTGAAAAATAGAAGAAAAAGGAGTAGGTTAGGCGCGATGTATAGAATTGTTAAAAAGGACGAAGCGTGGGAAAATTTATGGCAAGGGATAGAAAAGCCTAACTTTAAGGGAAAAAACGACCATAATTTCAAAATAAAAATAAGGACTCAAAAAACAAATAAGAAAAAATACTCTTTTTTAAATAGAACTATAATTGATCGGAACCAGCTGCCTGGAGGTTTGTTTGAGCCCTTTCCATCCAATTTTAGAAGTTTTAAGTTTAAATGTAAAGCAGCCACTGGGTAATAAACTTCATTGTAGTTATTAAAATATTGTTTGTATGTGATGTGGACGGCATTTTGTATGTGAAGTGGAAGTGTCATTGTATGTAAAAATATTTTGCCTCTTATCTGTTTTTATATGTGTCCGTATGTAATTTTCGTTGTAAGTTAACTTTGACCAAACTTGACCGTTGCCACCAGGTAAATCGCCTAATTGCAACGTAATTGTGTGAATAAAATAAAATAATAAGTGTGCTTACGTTCTGAGTGTTGCGTATAAAAATTGTAAACTCTTATTTAAACGAGACCACAAGATGAGAGAGAGATTTAGGTATCAGATTAAATGGAAAATCCATGCTCCAATAATCACGATGGGATGATATCATAGAGTTGTGCCGTGTCGAACACGAATGATCGTCCTCTATCGATAATTCTTCAACAGACATATTTTTTCATTATGTTATCTTCAGAAATCCAAGCTGAAATTGTTAAAGAGTTAGGCATGTTAAGTGTGTATCAAACTTGGAAGGTAGAAAACTGAGGACTGATTGATCGACAGGACGGGAATAAGCGGGAGGGGTGAAGGGAAGTAGGAGGGGAGAGAGAGGGGTTTGGGGGTGATCGGAAGGGGCAGAGGTCGACGAGAAGGAGAAGGGTGTACTCCCTAGTCATCAATGTTCAGGATTAGATTCGAGCCGGCGCCAAGGAGCCAGATGCGAGTCGACTCGAGGGTTTTGAGTTTTAGCGGTGTGTCGGAAGGGGTAAGGGAGGCAATTATAGGCACATCGGAAAAGAAACTACTTTGTCCTTCCGCGTATATATTATTATTCACGACCTAGGCTTAGAATTAAAGTCATCATCAGGTCCTGATGATGACTTTGTAAGTCAAAACCTAGTTCGTGAATAATAAAATATATGTGGAAGAACGAAGTTTTTCTTAATAAATGAAAAAGAAACACTTTGTTCCAATCCACCACTTTATTACAGGTACGACTAGTTTCGACGCTACGGCGTCATCCTCAGGTACAAAGTTTTTCTTCTTTTTCGATATGAATTGCTTCCACAAAGTGGGACCTAAAACCCTTCAATAATAGACACACAGAAAAAATCGCTCGATAAATTATGGAGGAAGACAAGTTTAGGCACCGGTAGAGAGGCTAATATGGAAAAAGGTTTATATGAGGTACGGTAACTCTTCATGTGAATGTTAAGGGGTATGGTGCAAGGCCCAATGTAGAAGGGACAGTTTCTGCTCTTAAGTTTATAGTTAAATAGTATTGCGGGATGTGCATGTGGTAGTATCGGTTGATATGAAACAATTCGTAAGTTGATGGGGGAGACTAGGAGCGGAGTAGATGGGAGATGTTTCACATTTTGGTCTATTGCAGGGCACTGGGGTGTATTGGTGGATGGCAGAGGATTTGGTTGGAGGCCTGATGGATTTTATTATGTCCGATAAATTGGTGGGTCGTTTATAAGTAACCGAGGGACATTTGTGCAATAAGCTTGCAGTTGTTGCTCGGTTAGTCAAGATGGGGAAGAGGTCTTTTAAAGTATTACTGGGGGATTAAATTCCTAGGATGAATGTTGGGTGGATGGACAGGGCGTGCCCGTTATTGTCTTGGAAAGATTTGGAAGGGTGAAGGTGGGGTATTATTTTTTTTATTTAGAAGGGACTCAGGTTAACCGCGGCGGAGGAGAGCGTTATGTAGACCGTGAGGGAATGTGTCCAGGGAGTTGGGGTTATTACAAATACGGTGACCATGAGGGGGCAGCATGGAAGAGAGCGTTTGGCGAGCGATGGGTGGAAGCTTGTGCAGTGGAGGTATTGATTTTTGTTAATGGTTTTAACGTGTACGGAGGTGTGGAAGTTTTTATAAGTAAGAGAAATGTTAACATCAATGAAAGCTTAGAGGTTGAGGTTGAACAAGTGGAGGGGAAGTACTATATATAGAATAGAAAGCATTGAGGGAGGAAAATAATTTTTCAAGGGATTCTATGGTACGCGGTCAGAGAAAAAATATGACATTTAACTGTACTCGGATGTATCTGGCCCATAGAAGAAGTTGTAAGGGATAACCAGAAAGGAAGTTACTTACAAGGAGGCCAAGGTGGAGGTTTTCATGTAAGGGGCTGAATCTACTGCCCATCGCACAGGCATTTACCTGAAGGTAATATTTATTGTGAAAGAGAAGGAATTGTGGGTTAGGATTAGGTGACACAGATTCAGCAGAAACTCAGTGCAGGGAATATGTGGTGCCGGGCGTTTGGGTAAATAGAGACGAGGAGATGAGTGACCTTCAAGGTGAGCGATTGAGGTTCCGATCACCCCAAAACCCTTCCCTCTGCCTACCCACTTTCCTTCACCCGTCCTTCCTATGCCCGTCCTGTCCATCACCGGCATCCTCAGTTTTCTTCCGTTTACGTTGAGAAAGGTGGTGTATATATATATATATATATATATATATATATATATATATATATATATATATATATATATATATATATATATATATATATATATATATAAACACAGATGTAGATTTTTAGAATATAGAGACACAAAGAAAGGACACTCACAATTTGTTATTTTACGTTTCGACAGCACGGCTGTCGTCTTCAGAATCACCGAATTCTGAAGACGACAGCCGTGCTGTCGAAACGTAAAATAACAAATTGTGAGTGTCCTTTCTTTGTGTCTCTATATTCTAAAAATCTACATCTGTGTTTTTTATATATTTGTGTGTCGCCGAAGAGCGTTCCATTTCGAAGATATTTTATATATATATATATATATATATATATATATATATATATATATATATATATATATATATATATATATATATGTATAATATATATATATAAACACACACACAATGTTATACGTATTCTCTGTGCCGTGTTTTACAAAGCGAAAACATACTGTTTTGGTGCAATTGGAGCGCCCAGATGAACTAATTGAACATTAGATGTGAGCGCGGGACCAAGAGGTACGTGTATGTCAACGAACTCTCTGCCCAGTGGGCCATCACCCCGCTTCATCCTTTACGTGTAGAAAAATTTGATCATAAATATTCAATTACTAAATTTATACATAAGTACCCAAATTTTCTTCTAAATGATTTGATTTTATTATGACTTTGAACAACTTCGTTTCACACGTAGTTATGCATCGTATCATTGGCGGGCTATTTCTCAAGGCAACAAGTTCTTTTAAAAGTCCTTTGATGACAATTTCGAAATTAACATTAGCTTTTAAGAAAAAAATAAGTGTTGAAACAAATATTGCGATAGCAAGATTCTCACTGAGCCAATTCACAAGTACTTAAACCGTTAATTGTAGCTTTGAGAAACAACCTATAAACATGGCGAATAAATAATATTAAGGCTATGGTTTTATTATATGTAGTTCTCTGTAGTTAGAGTTCGACGTAAATCGTGTAAACAGCAGCGGATATTGTAATTTACACCAGTGGCAGGAATAAAACTATTTGCCTGTTCGCGAATCAATGAAAATACACAATTCCTTAGGCATACGCCCGATGATGAGCACGATTCACCGCCAAGCTAGGAAACATTTATACTCTAACTGCCTTTATAGCAGAGTAACATTCAAATTGTCGAAATTATTTACTTAATTAAAAATGTAAAATGTTCAATTTTAAAACAATGCATACTTCTAGTATTCATTCATTATTAAGAATTTGTCTACAAGCCAATAACGAATGAATTATATTTTTGCAGTAATGAAACGTGAATATCAAAGATTTTCGATCAATAACTTTTGCTGCAGTGATGATCGAGTCCTGTGATGTGCCTTGGAGTATGACGCGCCAATGGTTGGCTATAGAAAATAAGGAAGTTTCCATATTTGAACATTCTGTAGCATCTTATGATCCAGATAGAATGGTGCTGCCTCACGCGGACGATGGCGCAACTTCTAACGACTCTGGCTTTACGCAGAATACTATTAAGCCTCCTCAACACATTTTCCCACACGATGAGAGACTCACCGAACGCCTCAAGCGAGCCCAATCTCTCTCCACTCCCAATGGCTATCTCTGCGTGTAACTCCATCCAGCTAATGACATGCTCAGAGAATATACCATGAAACAACCACGGTATATCAAAAGTTAAGCCTGGTACATTATGCAAATATTTATATGGAGACCGTCCTTAAATTATGCAAGGCCATTTTCGTCTCTTTTGACCCCTCCCCCTTTGTGGGAACCCATATGATATGAACTCCCTCTCTTACATCATTGTCGGCCAAATAACTGATATCAACTATACAACTTTTTCTTAAAAGAAATAAAAAAGTGCCTTTAGGTTAAGCGAATGGGTTTTCGACAACGATTACTGATCGGTTCGGTTATGTGTATGTGAAGACACAACGTATTACTTTTATGTGTGTCTTTAGAATACATTAAGTGAGGCGAAACAAACATTTCGAAATTTTTTTTTAATGTTGATAAGTACTTCAACAAATATGAAACGATTATTTTATTAGCCAGGTTGATCAATGTCTTCCATGATAATAAGGAATATTTTAAGTGCATTCGCTCTTCATATATTACACAATAATTAACATTGCGTAAAAATCCTCCATATTCCCGTAAAGAACCATGGTGAAATGGCTAACCCTGCGAAAGCCATGCAAAAGCCTTAATAGGCCCTTAGAAATCACGTACACGTGACGTGCTAACCAAAAGGACATACTATATATTTGCATATGAGAGAGCACTTGAACAAAACAAAAAAAACTTTTTACACGGGGTTTTTCGCTTAAAATTAAAGTTAAATGGAGCAGAGTGATGGTACGGGTACATTAGTAAACGCCCCTCCATTGAAAATGGTAACAGTGAACCATAAGTCAACAGACCAATCGCCAATAAGTTTTTGATAATTTCGTTATAATAACAACTGATTTAATTTCAATGAAAAATTACAAAATCCTGAAAGTACCAAGTGTATTTCCATACATTTCATCATTTTTGGAACATTTGGCATCTCCCAATTAATTCAAAATTGTTTTCAAAATCTTGTGCCATTTCTAATACTGCCTGCGATATTTAAATGATCAAACTATGAAGTATTTTTAGGGCATCCTGAATTAATCTGTCCTCACCATGTCTGAATGCATCGACTGTTAAAATGCAAACATTTACTCTTTTCCGAAAGTAAGAACTCGCAAAAGTAGACTACATTTTGCGTACATTCGAGGCCATATGCCTCGCTTATCAGCTGATTTTACTTGGGTGAACAACCCATGGTAAAATTCTAGCAACATTTTCATCATAATATTTCACAAAAGTACCATCTAGTTTTTACTCAAATTACATTATTGATAGAATTGAGCTCTTACGGCTAGAAGAATTGAATAAATGAAAAACTCCAACAGCCGTAAACAGTTTACCTTTCTAAACAAATTACAAATGAGATTAGTTGGCTAACGCCACAATTCAACGATGAAGAGGGCTACTTTGTGGCCGAAATGCGCGTATTCGTATTCACCTTTCTTATCCCTTTCCTTTTTACCTTTTACCCCATCATTGACTTGTGGCGTTAGCCAACCAATCTCATTTGTACTTTGTTTAGAAAGGTAAACTGTTTACGGCTATTTGAAAATTTCATTTATTCAATCAAATTACATTGTTCAATCCTATCTTTTAAGTAACTGACATAGAGCAATTATAATAATTCAATTTCTGTTCATCCCATCATAATAAAACATTGAATAATTACCATTTAAGCGATTGTAATTTTAAATCTATTGATATTTCAAGTATATATTTTTACTTCACTGAATTTTCTTCGAGTTTGTATAAAGGTAGCTTTTTAAACGTAATTTAAATGCATTCTAACTTCTCCGAACATGGCGGAAGATTTAAGAGTGAGCATTTTCGTTCACGATTTTTAATTGACACCCTTTCTCATTAACTTGCTTTTGCATTCGTCAATTATAGAGATTGGGGAGTAAATTGATTGAATTTCAGCAGCAGAGATGTGAGTTCTTATGATTTAAACTGAACTCCAGCCCCTTCAGCGGTGGAAAGTCAATTTGGCTGCATCTAAAAATAGATATAAACTCAAATGACCTATCAGTTCAATTCCATTCCACCAAGATGGAGATGTCATGTTTTTCATAGTCAGATAATTAATGAAGTCAAATGGTGACAGCGGGGCAAAAATGATGATATCCTCGAGACAAGTTCATTCCTTTGTGAAGAGCCTAAGAGGAGAGGGGTTCATTTTCGATAAGGTATACAAAAATACAGTAGGGTTTTCATTCGTTTAGATCTCTGTGATTATCCAAACACTTTTACCAGAGAACGTTATCAATATTTATTAATTGGGCTGACTGGTATGGTCGCGCTAAGAAGTATTTCAACTTATGTATTAATTCAATTAGGTGTAGGGCATCTCAATAGTAAAGGAGCATGCAATCAAATATAAGGTTAATTTTATTATTTCTATATTTAACTCAGTCTCATAATTTACGAAATTTATCCAGCATTCATTACTTTTAAAACTCCAAAGTATTTGCTGTAAGCCTTGCACTTTGTACACCTTGTATAAAGAAACTGCAAGCAAACAGGATCAAATGAATTGCTGGGGCAAATCAATCTTAGGATTAACTCGTAGGCAATCCCACAGTGCATTGGAAATTACGGTCCTCGACTGACGCGGATATCTGCCCTAACCACACCAGTGAGAGTGCATTGCTACCTGCTCTATCTCACTGGCGACCAAGTTATTCGATTGCAAATCTGGCGATTTAGAAATTGTTACGCACAAGCGTCGCCGCTATGCCGCAGTAATGGACCATAACGACTGCAAACGGAGGTGATAGTAGTAGGTTGTGTATGCAGAACTGCAAGGAGTGCTTGAGTCAATAAAGAAGGTCAATATCTATGAAACGTCGCATTTCAGTGTTTTCTCAGCCAAAAAAATCATCAGAAATGTAACAAAATGTACCTTTTTTTAATAAGGTACGTATTATTTTTCAGAAAGGAATTTCTTAATAATCAGAGAATGTTAAAAATACTCCTCTCACTTTGCAATCCCCAGTCTTTCTCTAACGGTTTTCATAGTTATATCTATTATCTCGCTCCCCACTGAGCGGAATAGGTCCTCTCAGATGGAGCCTAGGTCTAAGCGTACACTCATAATATAATAGGGCCTTAAAAATCACGCAATTTACCAAAGATGCATTTTAGTGTTAGTTACGATATATATTCAAGTACTAATGATGATAATATATCAATACGCTTGCTTATTGGTATTATCGGAGCATTTGACTTCATGGATCATACTGGTATCAAGATATGATTAACACAATCATACAAAAGGGAAGTTGTAAATGGCAGGTTCAGTAGTAACCTTAATGAGAGAACCCAGTTTACTAAAATCCATGATTTGAGATATTCCTCTAATGTATAGGGTTCCGCACGGCTGAGTCCTTGTTCTTTTCCTCATGCTACAAAACTTTCCTCGGACTTCGTAGATTACTATACAGGTATAACTGGAATATTCAGCGGTAAGTAAACTTAATTCGCCGATGATACAACTTTACGGTGTACGTCGAGAAATATGTATTCTTGTAAATTTTAACACGTAACCCTCTGAATTTTTTCGGTCAAATACAATTAAAGCAAATCCATCTTTTAAATGTTGCTAATAAAATGATAATATATAATTATGTACGATGAAAATTGTTAGCATAATACTTTCATAGACAGTGAAAATTACAACATTCTTCATGGAAACTTACAACATGAACTAACGCTACTGTAGATGCAGTTGATGTGGTCATCACAGTTCTTGCGCCACGATTGTCTTTTCCTTTTTTATATTAACATTAAAAAAATAACTGATAATAAGTTAGCAATCGACATGATTTACGCAGGAGAAGTAAAATGTAATCAACAGCGATGAATCAAGCATGTTCAAATGTACAGTATCACTTTTGCGAAGGAGAAGTTGACTTTATTCCCTAGGCTAATTTATCGCCACTTCAATTGCCTCCCTCGAGCTCCTCAAGCTCATAATGATCACCATACAAGGAAATTTATACTCGATCTTGTAGTTTCACTTGCTATTATAGTATATCTGTATTTTACTGCCTTGAATATTTTATTTATAAATATGATGATTATAAAACGCATGAATAAAAGAATTAGCAAGTGTACACACAGTGGATAGGCAAAAAAATAGTCGACGTGATTCTGTGCACAATTACTTTTCATAAAATTTAAATCTTTGAATTAGGTATTAGCTACTACAAAATTAAAAATGCCCCGATGAATTTTAATACATTTTCCTAAAAAATTAATTATGAAAAGTGACCCAGCAAAAACGTTAAATATTTTCATTTCTCATAAAACTCTTAACAAGCATCACTCAATTTGTCATTTAGGGAGTATTTGATAAAAATTTGTATGAATCGATTAGTTCCTAAACAATTACTCTAAAGAAGAAAATTCAATACGGAAAAAGAATGTGTGTAACTTATAAAATAACATAAGATGTAGAGTTTATGGCAATATAATTAATATCAAATAAATTTATATAAGCCACCTGATAACTTATATCGATACTTCAACATTGTAATTCGTAAAACCCAGAAACAATAAGGAGAAGTAAACTGCCAACTCCTCTGGATTGAGTATTAAATAAATCTATCTAGTCATCTTTTCACTCTTAGCAAAAAGGTTACATAAAAATATTTTCCTGCTGACAAACTGAATGTTCTTAGCAATCGTCTCCACAAAACCCGAATCACAAACACAAAATATTTACCATAAAAGCAGCGAAAACTTGTCAGAGGAATCTTAATACGCTTATTAACATTCAAATCCCGCAGTTGATCGAACAGTAAGCATGGGAAAAGTAAAAATATGGAACCATACTGACTGTAAGAATCCAGAGTAACTTAAATTTTATCTATAAATGGTATTTTATGCTGATATAATTCAAATAGTTGTTCAGCTATTCTTTTTATTTTTGACTTCTTTAGTTATCAAGCATCATGCACGTTTAAGTGTGATTGATGAAAAATCATCGAGAAAGTATAAATAAAGATATCAGCATGACATGAAATTTTATGAGGTCTCACTCGCTGGAAATGCTTTACAGGTTCATTATGGTAGATGCGTAATTTTCCTTGAAATTTTTTACCGGTCATTGCTAAGTGGTATAGCATATGATGGCTCTCCGTAACCATGGTCGGAAACATTATAATGGAAATTTAACGAGCGATTTTAATTTATCTTTATTACAATTACTTCGGGACAATATGCTCCCGATAGAATTAATGAGGATAACAGCTCATGCGAAAGGAAGGGGTGCCATGGGCGGAAGGAGGCGTGACCCTGATGCGAGGCGCCGACTTCATCACAGACGCTTCCAGCGCACGCGAGCGCCAAACCCCTCGCGCCTTGGCCCGGCCCCTCCGCAACGAAATGGCATTCCCCAAAAAACAATCCCGCGAAAAGGAACACCCACGAGTGCGATCTCGAAAAAGCATGGGCGTTGAACGTGGCAGCTATAATTTCCTCGTGGAGGTGGAAAAAAATGACTAAAAAAGGGAAAAAGAAAATCTAAACAGGAAGGGCGTCCTCCTCGCTATATACTGATGCGCACGGATTGCATCGTATTAACCAACTGGTACTATTCCGAAACCGAAAATAAAATGAAAGAAAGGTGTTTGCAGTAGAAATGCGGCCGCATTTCAATCGAGGAGGCCTCCAGTCGGCGTTAAATTATTTCTTTTTCCTTTAGTAGGCGGGCTTCATTTCCGGAAATTACCATTCAACCCAATTTATGAAATGATTGGAACGATTTTGGAAAACCCAATTAAAAATTTTGCACGATGATGACTCGGTTGCAATTTTTAGAAACACAATACTGCCATGATGCCTTATCTTAGTCTTATGGGCATATAAATCCAAATGAACGCTAATTATTGGTGATTTAGGTATTCCAAGCAATTTCACGCCCAAATACATATTTAATAAATCCGATCCTCAATTGGATAATAACCATGACACGGTCGGTTCGGTTGCTAACACGCTAACCCGATTGCTCGGAATGGATTTTTCTGAGTTGCTTTAACCGATCCGCATTTTCCGAATGTCATATACTGAGCTGCGATATGACCTGATTCGTCGGGAATGTTTTACAACTAATCACTGTTAAATATTACAATGCCGCGGCATTCCGTGATTTATAAGCTCAAATATAGGATTAAATCCTCAAAAGTCAGCGAAAAATGCATGTAGGTGTTACTGTCGTGCGCACTGATATTTCAAAGCGATGTGCCAGCAAAATATTACATTAAATTTTTACAATCCTATTGTTTGAATTCATAAGATTTTACTGATAAATTCATGAAAAACAATATGTCAGCTTCATGATATTGTAAAGTAGCTGTAGTGTGAAGTATTTTTCAAATTATATTCATATCGATTCTAAATATTTTAACTCTACGAAATGACAATATATCGCGTGGTCGATAGCTAGAAGTATTCAGGGTACAACAAATTTTTTAGTTTGCTCATTCAACTTTAGAACATATTTCTGCATCAGTACTACCAAACTAACTAGTTTGATAATGCACTACGTAAAGACAGGAAATGACCAGTTGGAGTCGAGATTTATCATTAGAAAAAGCGTTTTCTGTAATCTGGAAAACATATTCAGTGACAATACTGAATTTCTGAAAAAACTCATGAATTCCAAAACTGTACAAGCTGTCACTCGTAACATTTTTCAAAAACGTAGACCATAATCCTTTTCGTATGAATTTCATTCATATGGATGCGATTGATCTGGGCTGCCCACACCATAAGACCAAACAGCCTCAGAGTGCAAATTGCAAGACTCTCGGCCACTACTACTAGTCAGACCGGGCAAAATGCTACCGGCATTTTGAGGAGGATCCAAACTTATATTTCAAAAAGAAAAAACGACGAAAAATACAACTATCTGGCCGGTAGAGTAGGGGTGCATACTGAGAATTTGCCTAGGACGCTGAAATTTCTATTGCCCCTGGACGGGGAGTAAGCTCCAACGGCGTTATCTCCCGCTCAGAGCGCCAACAAACCGTCAGGCTCGCACTGAGTGAGCGGTTGGATTCCGAAAAATTTCCCGGAATTTTTCACCCTTTTCGATTAGCTAATTGCCCATATTTTAAAAGCAATAAAAAAGGAAGGAGGACGAAAAAATAAAGGGGCCGACAATCCTTTTCTACCGAAATGCAATGCAATATCGGCATGTTATTGAAATCCACGCGAGCTCCTCCCTGTTTGTATTTCGCCTTTCCCCGTCGCATTAAAAACAACCAAAAAATTACCTCGGAAAGTGTGTTCACTCATTTTTTTTGTGTGGATTGCCAATATCCCCAATTAGCTAGGCATCTCGCGCTCGAGCAAAATCCGAGAAAGCGGCCCATTGACGCGTATTAGACAAGTGAGTGGCCTGCGGCTCCCTAATTTGATCACTTTTACTCGCTCTGGGAAGGGAGAGCAACCCCTCGTTACTGTCGAGCGGAAACATTGACGGGAAGGCCCAGTTAGTTAATGCATGAACCAATGCCACAGCGACTGCCACAAATGCACGAACTGGACAAATTTCCCACGACAAGAGAAACGACTTTTAAGTACAGTTTGCCCCGTTTTGTTTTCGTTTCTGCCCCAACCCCTTCCCCCCCCACTCTAGTGCCTACCCGCACTCCCCCCTACCCTATCCCTCAACCACCCCCCCCCCAACCCGACCCTTGACCCGCTCAGTCGATTGATTTGGAACCCCTAAATGAGGAGGGGAGAATGAAGGGGACGGAACGGGACGATCATCCGGTGGTCCGTTTTGTTTGTGCAACTCTTTGAGCGGAAATTCCGGCTACATTTACTGAGAGGGGGGGGGGGTTGGGGCGTTCCCTGGCAATCCACCCGAGCGCTACATCTTATTATGCTCCTGCGTGCCCACTATATAATCCAGCCAACCTGCTAAACGAACACTTCATGAGTTCCAATTTCATATGCTTTTAACGAATTAGTACGTGGGTCGACAGATTTCCTGAGCAGCTGCTTGCCAGTCCAAATTTTATTCAACCAAGTCGTTGAATACCCAAAATATTGAATGCGGCCCTACGATATGACTGAGGTGTGTGTATCAATACCGGCATTGTGCAGAGAGTTCCTGAAATCATATGAGTTTATTGGCTGGTATAACCACAGAGACTGACATAATTTATTAGCGAATGGAATTAAATATGACGAGCAGGCTGCATTTCGGTGGTTAAATTCAAGCGATAAACGGCTTTAAAATGTGTGCATCGGGCTATAATAAAATTATCTTTTAAATCAAAGTTTTATCATGAGGTGATTTACGCATTAAATTAATATAAAATATATTAAAATGAATTATACTAAATACATTTGATAATCAGTTCCTCTTGTCCACCTTGTTGAGCTGAAAATACGGTTGAAACTAAGCGATCTAATAAAACGTGCTTTCCATCCTATTCAAACGTGTCACAAGCAGATTATTTGCCCCATTGGAAATTTTAGACACATTTTTTTCTGCGCCATCACAAAATAGCGTGCTACTGTTAAACAGTCTGGTAAACCCTTGCGTGTGATGACAGAGGAATTTTTAACTTCCGCCAACATAGGGTGATGCATAATTAAGAATTTCACTAAAAATTCAAAAAAAGTTACGTCTCGAGTGGCTCCAAGATGACAATATCTACGTATATTCTATCGCAGCTCTGGTCTCGCGTGACTAATTAAATGTAATTATTTTAGCAGTTATGAAGTTATATATAGCAAATTGTCTGGATTGTAAAAAAAAGGTAGAAACTACGAGTGCGCACGGAAGGGGCTTTAACCAATCTCTTTGAAAAAACAGGTTAAGAAGCCGAGAGGTAGACAGATAAAGTAAAGGAAACCAAATTCTGGAGGAAAAGTCCTGAAATGGTGAAATGTAGGCTATCATGCCGACGCAAATGTGTGTACCTTTCATTCGAAACGAGTGCAATGATATTTACGTGAGGGGTGCCTCATATTTTTGCGTTTGAGTGCCAAGATGTTTATCCCTTGAATTATTCTGCCAGCCAAGCATACAGAGAGAATCCAGAAGCACTCTTAAAAAATAAACTTGAATCGTAATATTCCCGAAAACCTACAGCCAATGGTTAAAATTGGCAAATCTCTCCGAGAACTTGTTCATAACCAACAACAAGAAGAATTTATCATTTCAACAACAAGAACGTCCAAATTCCACAAATAGTACAGCTTAGTGACGTGCAAGGTTGTCCAGAAGAATTTGGGCATTTCAAGGCACCTCTTGCAATTTTATAACTCCACAGGATACCAACGCATGAAACCTTTGCTTATCCAACGGAATTGGGGAATTCATAAGCTGTACAGTATTTTTTCCTAGAAAAAGATTAAAGCACTTCGTTTTTGAACCATGTATTCAAATGCCATTTTTGCGATATCATCTGTAGCTCCGTTAAGCCCTTTTCAGAGCGGCGGCTTAACGGCCTCCGAAGCATGGGATTACTCAAAGAAGGGAAGAAAATTTCCGAAATTTCGCTGATATAATATTCTCCGCTACCGCCTCGAGAACTCAGGTAGGATTCCCAAGAGAGGGCAATACTTGTTTAAATTGAGCTACCCCCGAGATGTGCGCCATGAGAAGAATAAGCAAACGACGCAACACAGGCCCATTCGGAATTGCGCTCGCAGGGTCGACGCTGGCTTTCGCTCTTTCCGTACATTTCTTCTTCACGCTAAGGATGTATTATTTAAATAAACACTGCCAACTCAACTTGAATTAAGAAAGCGCGATATATCATTACCATAAAATCACAATGAAAGTCAATGTCACAACTTAACGGAAAAACAAAAAAACAAGAGAACGCCACGGTCTTATCCAACTTTATCTTATTACATCATGAATCATCTCCAAATATACATAAAAGTTCGCTGAATACATTGCATTTGCAAAGGCTCAAGATTAAGTTGAATAATTGCCTTGGTTCTAGCTAATTCTTATAATCAACAATCTTTAGAAAGTAAGCAAATTTAATATGAGTTTTAAAGAGTCGTTATATTTTTTCAGTTCAAGAACCAGCTCAAAACCCAAAGTTACGAAAGTCTTCGTTGAAACAAAATACATAAGGCTAATGATACAATTACTGATCCTCTAGCAGACTTGGGCTTAACCTCGTAGGAGTAGTTAGTGAACTCTTTTGAGATGTTTTGTGAGTTGATGCGCAAGAAAAGCACAAATATTAAAATGGTCTTGGAACAAAATCCATTATGTCTATCAGTAAAATGACAAAAGGTTCACTTTGTCATTTCAGATTGAATATACTGTGCCATTTTTCCTCATTTCCGCCGAAAATATTTCTTTGAAAAATGGCGCAGTTCAATGCCAACAGTCAGTATATGTATATATACGAGGGTCATCCGGAAAGTAGTACCCGTTCGTGAAATAAAGACACAAAAGTAAATATTAACAAACATAAAAAATTTTATTTGAAAGAGGATACTTTAAACTACTTCTCAACATAATCTCCAAGCAAATTAAGGCATTTGTCATAACGTGTGACAAGTTTCTGTATTCCTGCTGCATAGTCCTTCGCCGCCAGCTCATTGAGATACGCGAGGGACCCATCTTGCACAAATTTTTGCATAATGCAGATGGTGTTTAACAATTTCATGAACAATTGTTCGAGAAACATTGGGAAAATGCTCACAGATGTCATCAATTGTGACGCGCCGATCGTTCCTCACGAATTCGTCAACTGAGCTCACCAGTTGGTCTGTAATGACAGACGGTCTCCCCGAACGCTCATCGTCGTGTGTGTTCCCCCTCCCCATGTTGAAGTTGCGACACCACCGCCGAACAGACGACTCGTCCATTACATTGTCTCCATACACCTCCTTTAATTGGCGATGAATATCACATGGGCGAACGTTTCTTGCATTGAGGAATTTAATCACTGCCCTCACTTCACAACTGGCGGCGTTCTCAATTTTTTTAAACATTGTAAACAATCACAGAAACAACACAGGCAATGCTAGCGTCACGCAACTTGGCTCAGAGAAGGCAGACAAGCCACTGAAGCTATCTGACCTCGTCCAGCGGCTACTCGCGTCGTCAGCACTTCATGCGGCACGAACGGGTACTACTTTCCGGATGACCCTCGTATGTATGTATATATATATATGTATATATATATATATATATATATATATATATATATATATATATATATATATATATATATATATGTATGTATGTATGTATATATGTATATATGTATATATGTATATATGTATATATATACATATATACATACTATCTTTTATATATATAAGCCGAGAGAATTTGAAATATGAAAAACATGTGAATGAGTAAGCAGGAGTAAGGAAGAGGCTATAGGCATTGAAAAAATTGATGAATTGCGGATCCTATTCCCAATTTTTTAGAGAACTAGAAAACTCCAAAAACTGCAGTATAGTAACACATTCATAGATAAAATCTCGGTTCCATGATATCAAGGACTTATATTCTCTTTAATTCCTCTTTTATTCCGTATACGAATATGCAGCCTACTCTTTACGGCGCCAAGGGGTCCGCAGCTTAACGTCCCATCCGACGGATGGCGTACTCACTCAAAGTGCCCTCCAGAAAGCACCTCAAGTAGGGATTTAAAACCAAGTGTCACGGAGGTCACAAGCCTTCCTACTAGAACTTTACTCTTTTTATTTGTGTTAAATATGATCATATCACGAATGCGGAGCCCACGAAAAGAAATGAATAATTTTAAATGGTCACGCTCAATGAGGTAATGACCTATTAATCGTTCCTTTAAAATGTAACTTTTCGCGGAAAAGTATTTTAAAAACTTCCCTTCAAGCATCGTAATAATACTAATAATACATATTCAGGATCTATTAATAACTTAATTCCTCATGAGTCCAGCCTTGCCCATCTAACTTACAATTTCCTTTTACTATGGTCCGACTCCAACTAAATTTGATTTAAAGAATTGCTTTCTTCAAAATTGTTTAAACGACCTCTGTATCATAAGAAAATAACAACATTTTCAATTCTCCGTCAAAAAATGAACCTTATATTTCCACATCATTTTTTTAAACTAGCATTTTGAAAGAACACATTTTTAATTTCTTCAGCTCTGGGCCCAAAATTTACCGTTTTGATAAATATGTGATACTATAATTATTTTTTTTATCAAGTGCAATATTACAGTACATAGTTTACCATTAACGATTAAAACATTCGTGGGTACACAAAAAATTCAACAGGCTGATCTCCATTTGTGAAACATAAAACTGCTTAATTTCGCAAGTTCGATGGTTAAATTTTTCTTCAATCCGAGCATAAACAATTTCCAGTAAACGTTGTTAAAACGTTGCCAAACAAGGTGACAACAAAAAAGCGGCAGGCAAAACGCTATCTGTGCCAATTTTCTTCGGGGTGAAAAATCAAAGGTCATAGTAATTTCCACGGCATTCCGTAAAACGCAAGTGGAAGCAACAGAGTGATGAAATCTTGAACGATATCCAAGATTTTGAGTCGAAGTCGTGCCTAGAGATTCAGAGAGCTTGCTATAATCCTGGTACGGAGTGCAACGCGAAGAATCGACTAAAACCTTTTTTCTCATGGAAATCATTCCTTCTGCTTATGTTACTCGGGCCGGCGTGTATCATGTTACTTGGCGCAAATCCTGTATTCTCGAGACTATGGTAAAATAAAGTTTTATAAAGATACAAAGTTTGCTGCCAGACGCTGCGAATTTTTATCCGCACGGCGGGACACCGACCTTCCTGTAAGCGATAGATTTATGGATGCACAGTTATCTTGCTCGTTTTTTAGTTGACTGCTGGTAAAACCGCTGGCTCCAAACGAACGATGCGCCGTTATCAAATAGTGCCCGTGACAATGAACTATGATTAATTAGTTTCCTCATTCGTGCAACCCTTGATCCTTTGTGAAGGATGGAAATATTAGCAACAATAAAGTTAAAAATATACAATTTAATAAATCGAATTAGAAATGAACTTAAAAAAAGCGCAAATGAGAGTTTATATGCTAAATAAAGAAGTTGGTTTTAGTCGAGGTACATTTTATCTTTTAATTATTTTCCTATGCAGCCATTCATCAATATTTTATTTTAAAAGCATACTGCAGTAGTTTCAAGATAAAATTACTAGCATAAATCAGCACTTATAATAAATAAGGCATAATTCCACCATGGATAAAATCCAACCATTTAATTCGATTCCAGAGCATTCGATAAACACTCGAAATAACCGTAAATGCTAGTGATTTCTTTCGGGAAATTCCCTCGCCAACAATATTGCTAGATTATTTAAAAGAGGAAGGTGCCCAGAGGTCAACCATGTAGTCATCATGATGATGCTACTTTGTAAATAGTCATTTTGTGGAAGCTTGACCTTCGTCATAAATAATCCGATCCGATAAAAGAATGTGCTTTATTTGCGCACTTGTCTTCGCTGAGCAACAATGGTTTGAGAACTACATTTAGAAGTACCTTCAATTTGCTAAAAAAACCTTTAACCTGGAAATTACCCCATCTTCTCAATCCTAGACTAAAACATCATGCCTTAGACCATAAAATTAAACTGATTAATTATATTGAGAAAAGTAAATAGGGATTAATAACCAGTCAATTAATATCGCAATCAGTTAGCTAAAGTGCATGCCTTGTCAGTATCTGTGTAGAGAAATATTATAAAAATGTTATCATATTTTTTATGCTCAACTACCCCACACTGACACTGAATGCCGCCGACTAACTGAAAAGAACAATATTATACTTCGTTCGCCCGAGCCGGATAAAACTGATATGACGCTAATGCTTAAACCTCGAGAAACTCTCAATATGATTTATCCAGAACTCTAGATGCCAGCGAGAGCCACGAACTTTTACGCTACAATTTATTACCGTTTTTGAAGGAAGAAAAAGAACAGACACTTCGATATCACCATATTTTTCGTAAAATGTACGAGTGTGGGGTGCAGAGAAGTGGTCGCGTTGACCTTTGGCATGACCCATTAAATATTAGCTCGTGCCCCGGCGGTGAATCCGTACCTACACCAAAGCTCAAGAGATCCTGAGTGAACTTTGCGAAAGCGCTCGACCGCAAGATAGCGCTGTTTACTCCCATGTTCCCTCGAGGAGCCCTTGCTCCTTTCGCATCGCCCAGACCCCCGAGGGCGGCGCGAGAAGGAAAAAGGAGACCTCCTCGGAACAAGATAAAACTTCCAGCGCAGCAGACGCTAAAGGTGTTGACGTGACAGCATTTCAACATCCTTCCGAAACAAAAAGATGGTATCTCCCCACAATCCTCTCTCTCTCTGAACCTAAGTTATCGAGGCTTGTAAGTAGGAGATTACAGGGTTTGTACTCGCCACCCAATAACAACCCTGCCCTCGCAACCGTCCCAAGGATAAAGTGCCGCTCTCCTTATATCCCCGCCCTCACCTTATTCATCTCCCCCCGCGCTCGCTATTTCCACTAAACGCGCTTTGGTTGTGGAAGATCGAATTTCCTTTTAATACGGCGTCGAAATGTAATGCCAGTATGGCGGAGGAATTACCATTCGTCATGTTTCCTAAAGGAGTTAAACCCATGGTTCCCGAGCCTCTCGAAACTTGGGTGGGTGGCTCATTTCATCCGTGCCGAAATTATTAGCCAGTATCTCATCATGACATTCTTCACAAGGACATCTCTGTCAATGCAAATTTTGATAAATATATAACAGGTATGGGCCAACAGCAACTTTTATAAGCTTAAGACTTATAAATGTAATCACCAAATAAAGTTCACATGAATCAATAAGAATAATAATAAATTGGCTGATAGGAGCATAGTTATGATATTTATCCGAGAAGTTTTAAAAAATGTATGAAGAACTATCATGGAAAGGGACGTCTTTACGTCTATCTGAGGCTCCTCGTTCGGTGGAAATTCTCTTGAATTACGTTTAATAAGTGCACTTTTTACATATATATTTCAAATTAGCACCCTAAAATCAATCTGTTGCAGCATCTACCGGCCGCCGAAATTCATGCTTAGAACGATTTGATTTGTCATTCTTTAATTTAAAGCTGATGCCAAATAGCAGTTTAATATTTCCTGCGGGGGGTCCGAATGGTGAGCTGGCTAACGTACTGGCTTTCCACCCAAAGGACCCGGGTTCGCATCCTAAAGACGGCAGATATTTCTCAGTGGTATCCTGATCCATGTTTGAGGTGCTTTGTGAGGCCTTTCTTTGCACCTTTTCCAGTTTTTTGATATGACCCTCTTCATGAGGGTCCCATACAAGAGAAGCGTGGGGATCGAGATGGTGCGGGGGCTAACGTACTGGCTTCCCACCCAGAGGGCGCGGGTTCGAATCCCGGCAGTGTTGAATATTTTTCAGAGGTATCTCAATCCCTACTTGGGGTGCTTTGTGGAGGGCACTCTGAGTGAGTACGCCGTCCCTCGGACGAGACGTTAAACTGCGGACCCCTTGACGCATTTCGTTAAGAGTAGGCTAATGCCGACGCCGGGTTTCTCTCCACTCCACCTCCTTTCCCATCCATGCCATATGGCGCAAATGACTTTAGCTGTCGGTCGTCTGCCCTAAAAGCTACTATTACTAATACTTCCCGCAATTGAGTCAAAAGACGAATAGCAATCTGGATCTTGGATGTCAAAGGTCATTTCCAACATTCATAATCCCCATCTCTTCCTTTATCGAATCATTTATTCAATTTTATAAAATATCCTATTTTGTTTGATTAACTGTTTGTTTGAGAAAATATTTTTTAATATGCCGTGAGATACATTATTATCAACACAAGTGGCTGTATAATATAAAGTGTTACGGTGCCACTAATACATTCATTAAGGTTCAAACTATACTCAAACATTTTAGGGCAAGCCCGGGGATATTCAGGGGACTGTCCTGTAATATGGGGACATTAGCACGGCTTATCCTCCTATTTACGTTAGTACAGTCCAAATCTTACATTATTTCACAGCAATTATCTTCAAAGTTTCCACTTTTCTCTATCTTCTCTCCGGAACCTGAATTTTATGAGGCAAGGTCGTCAAGTGAAGCCTTCGGCACACACTTCAGTGTTCTCGCATATTTTTTCCCCGTCTCGCAAATTTACTATCGGAGAAGCGACACCCGATTACAATGTGAATACGCACGTCATCTAGGTTAATTTAGGAAGTCAAAAGGAGAGGGAAGGGGAGAAAATAATGGGAGGGTTGATAGCGCAAAGGGACGGAGAGGTAGCACGTACACGCTGAAGATATGCGCCCTCTGGTAGTGTGGAATGATAATCAGGAGCTACATATTTCAGCACGGTTTTCAGATAGCCACCACAAGCGACGACCGATTTCCCATTTTTACCCTGAGAACCTTATATCGATGAAAACCAGATGTTACTCTGTAGCCGGATTTGATGTTCACCAAATCAAGCTGAATCGATTCAGTTTCGTATGTGTAATGGTAAGGCTGATATTTACATAACCATAAGCTGTACCAACCGAAGTTTTGAGGACTAAGAGAGGCTCGCATCACTAAACAAAAATCAATTACCAATGAGATCGATTACCTCTGGAATTTTCAGTATTAACTAAAATTAGCTAACCACGTATATTAGAGTGCTATGAATATAAATAAATACGCTCCCTGCTAGTTATAACATAGTAGAGAGGAAAAGAACTCAATTTGAGTGTCTTCACTCATTTTTTTGAATTTGAGCAAAGTATTCGCGAGCTAAATAATTGGCATTTTTTATTCAAAATACTGTAAGAATCGACGGAAATAAGAGATATTCTTACGTATTGGAACATTATTTTCTATCTTCATGCAGGAAGACAAAACAGCCAGAGCCGGTTGAGCCAGAGCCGGACGGTTGCCGAGCCCGGGACTCAGACCGCGAGTTGGAGCAGGGAGAGGACTTAGGTCCTCTCCTTACTCCAACTCGCTCCCTGCAGGGAGAGGGCTCAGGTCCTCAAAAAGTCTCCATACAAGATGTAAATCTCACCATATTGATTGTATTTTAGTTGAGGATCGCTAAGATATACATCATGCACCACATAAATCGTGTACTATGAAATTCTTCACTCAAGTTCTTTAATCTTGACCATACGCGGTGCGTTAAAGTTCTAAGATCACCTATTTGTATCTGACGAACTACTAACACCAGAAACTTCTGTTACTCCTAAACCCAACCTTCTTATTTACTTACCGACTTCTAGATTTTTGACGTCCATGCCACGATTATACGGCTCCAGAGAATGCTTACACAGGGGTGTCTTTTGCCCACAGGAAAATCCGGCTGATCCATGACCAAGACCTCTTGGGTCTTTTATCACAAGACATTCGAGCTTCTTTGATCTGTCGTGCCCACGAACATACATTTTCATACCCATAACACCACCACCGCATGTCTCCCGCGACTGGCCATAAATTTTGATGAGTTTCAAACGTCGCAAGTCGAGAGAACGGATGAACCTTTTTCTTGGGCACTAAACGACGTAAGTTTAACTAATCGTACTTCATAACCTTCAAACTGTGCTGCCTTCATAAAATTAGAGTGAGTGCGTTTGTTGTATCTAAATCATTACAATTGGCCCGCGATATTTTCAGGAAGGCTTTATAAGTAAAAAAGGCAGCACTAATCATGATTCCGCTCCCACAAATAATCTTGCTGGCCCATATTTTTAATAGGCTCATAATCCCCAAATGAAATCATTGATTCGTTCCATTCACCCTTCCGCGCGTATTCTCACGCCTCTACTACATTCGACGTCGCTCCGTAGTCTCCCCACTTACTTTCTTCCTTTCTTTTCCTCTTCCTCCTTTAAATCCTCTTCTCTCAATTCCAAATCTCCTCTAATTCTCTCACGCCCCAATTCTAACCTTCTTCGTCTCATTAGGTGAACCCTAATCTTTCTTGTCAATGCGCCTTTTGCCCTTCCTCTCCGTCAACCCTTTTCACTTTAATCTGCACATCTATTTATCCGTACGTTTATCGTTAAGTGGTAGGAATAAATGAAGAATTTCTCATTTAAAGGGCTTTGACTCAAATTTCTGTTTATTTCAAAAGTAGTGAATGCTATTAAATTCGAAACCTTCAAACGTATTCGTCAATGATGAACGCCTTGCATCCTCATTTCTATACAGAAAATTCGTTATTCTTTAATTATGCGGTATACCTACAGCCAGTCTACAATAGTTCATAATAATTTTATGAAATAAGAATAATATTCAAACTGAATAAATACATTTTATAAACGAAAAGTATTAAACGGCAAAATTATAACACAGTATTTTATAGTCTCCACATTTAAAACAAAACTTCATCAACGACAATCGACCTTTAGTTTATCTCCATACACAAATTATAATTCCATTCCTAAAAGTTAAATAATTTCAAACGCTACCGCAGTGACCATTTAGATTAATATACGCAAGGTGAAAAGCAGGTTTCTTATCCTTACAGAATTGTATCCTTTCGAAAGAACATTTCACACATCTTATAAACGTTTATAACCATTTATTACCGCAATCTCTCCTTGTATGCAACTTAGCTGCTCCCCCACATGCATGAAACTCCGCGGAAGTTTGCGTTCATTTTCTATCAGGGTTTCTATATTTTAGTCCTTTTTTCGCTTCGAACAATTCTGTAGAATTCCTTTGCAAGAACGCCAATCAGCATAAAGAAAGGTCAGTTATATGTTTACTTCTATGTATAACTAATTCAACAATGTAGAAGCATATGTTTATTAACAGCATCACATTACAATAATTTAAGAGAAAATTAGTGCATGTATACCTCGTACGACATCCTGATGTCGGCTATAGACCACAAACGACATGAACACCGAAAAAGTCTCAGACTTTTGTGCTCTCTATTTCTCATCTCCTCATCAGAGTCCTAGAGGCTTCCGTCGCATACTAATTGATGGTTCCCTACAGCAGCCTTTCTATCTATGTAATCCGTCTTTGACTCCGCAAAAATTCTTAGACTTGTAATGTACCCTATTTTGCACAGTTATCAGTAGAGTATTTTTTCACAAGTTACGTGCTGAATTTAGGAAATGGAATTAACTTTAAGATAACATTAAAATTCCTTTCGCTCCTCCAAGAAATGATCTTCCTCAGTGAAGGCTATCGCGTGCGCCGCATATTCCGCATCTTTGAAGTTACGCCATTGATATTTTTTTAAGATTACCATTACTTCCCGGTACACCGATTCTGCTTTCTTCACCTGTCATGGACGAAGTATCATCTCAACTGATGCGACCAGTAGAATCATATTTTTTATGATGAATGCGACGAAAAATCGCTCCAAAGGAAAATAGTATCTTTGAAGCTAGACAAAAAGGAAAACTACGGAGCGTCATTTCTATGGAAACCAAAATAGTTCTGTTACTCAAGAGTTAATAATTAACACCATTAAAAAGTGTGAATGTATATCATTTCCTTGAAAGTTCTATTGTTTCCTTTAATTTCTGGCCTTCCTCCATTATTCATCTTAATCTCTTCACCTAACCGATTGATTTTTATCTGTATTTATGGATAAAGAAGCGACTAATTTTTCTAAAGCGAGACCTCTTCTGCCGCTCATTCAGGGTATCTCTTAAACCAACATCGAAGGCAATTAATTTCAATAAATTTTTCATGGCTTTGAAATCAATTTTCCGTTCTTTAATGTTTCTCTAGGTAGATGGCTCTTTGCCATTCTATTACGAGGGCCATTCCAACCTAATCTCCGCTTAATTCTACCGCTCCATGGGGCCCCAATGTCACATCTCCGTCTGCCTCGCGCGTGCGCGATAACATCATATTACGCCTAGCCTCTTAGCACGAAACCTGAATTCATACGCTTTTTAAATATACTTATTGCATCGGTAAATAGTATCCAAGTGTGCCCCAACTAAACCCATGAAAGAAGTAAAATGATATCCATAACCTATGCTGAAGGAAACATTGCCAGTAAAATTCATCGGAGAATGAGAATACAGAATGACACCAAATTTAACGTTGAATTGTAAGCAAGAAAGTGTCGTTGGAATCGAAGAGATGAGCCAGGCACCGTAGTTATAAAATGAAATGAAGTAAGAGATTTTTGTGTTAAATCGACTTCTCCAAAATCATAGGCGATAAAATATCCAATAGCGCATGCATAATTTTACTAGCGATTTTTATCATAACTCTAGTATAGTGAAAACCTGAATGCTCCTTGGAATTTTGTAAAAGGAAACAAAAACTAATAAATGAAGTGGGACTGCTACTTCTTTCTTTCAGGATTAGGCTCTATGACTATTCCAAATTCACGTCACCTCTTTCTTGATTTTCCGATTTTTTTTTCGTTATGGTTTATATCTTACAATTTTCTTTAGAATTATCTCTCCGATCACATTACATGTTCTTTCCTTTTTCTTTGTATTCTTCTATTTTGTATTGGATAGATTGAATACCGAGCTCCACTCTTATGCATGAATCTCTCAGCCTATCTGCTTTAGGACAGCCATTCACCAATCAGAGGAATTTCATGACCGACCTTTCTATTTGTTTTAGGTCCATATGTACCTTTGCCCAGAATTCTGATGCCCATATCATAGCGGGAATTGCCATTTCTACTCTAAATTTTACTAGGCTTTATTATCTAGGTTCTTACCTTCCTTATGCAGAGTACCTCGCATTTAAAACTCAAAACTCCTTCACAATCAGAAAATATCGTCAAAGAGAAAACACCGTATGCTAAAATGTTCCACGCGGGAAATACTGATCCTTACAAGAAGTTTTCGTCCAGCCCAATGAATAGACAGACGTAGAATCTTATTTATTTTTTTCCGTTTTAAATAAGCAATTCAGATTTTTGGAAAATTCCGCATCATATCGCACATTACAATTTTGAAAATGACAGCAGTTTTTAGGAAACTGCGTATATAAACAAGCATGGATCAACATAAATCCTAGCGACCCACTTTGCAGGATACCCATCCTTGCAGTCAGCTTTTTCGTTAATCCCGCAATATGACGCTGGTCATTTTAAAGGTGACGGAGAGCGAAGAACAGTTTAACCTGCACAGAGGATTTTTGAGAAAAAATCACCCAAAACTATCCGTATATCAGAAAAAGGGAGGAAGTCCTGACGGGTATTGAAATATTTAACTTTCTTCTTACATTAATAAGATTTAAGTTTAAAGTCCAAAGATAAGTATAATTTGATCACACTAATCCCAATTATTGCCCTGAACGCTTCCATAATTTCCACACCAAAATCCTTCACTGCACGTACCTTTAAGAGGATTATAAAAAATATTTTAATGTCATTGGACTTTATAATTAAAAAAGTGAAAAATGTGAGGCAAAAATTTATGAAAAAGATCAAGATGCTGTAAGGACACATGAAGATGAATGTAATTTAATTCACTCAGGTCTTGGGAATTTAAAAATAATTAGAAGAGGCAATTCAGGACAGAGGTGAGGCATTCATCGTTTCATTTCATTGAAATAAATTTTCTTCCTTGCATTAAAGAGGTTTTTATCGAAATTTCAAAATTATAGCAACCTTCTCAAACCTCTGTTTCCATCATGTTTTGACCATTTGTATGTTCCTACAGATATAACCAACATTCAAAAACACTATTTATTACATATCGTTTATTGGCCCTTATTTTTCCATAAATTTGTAACAGGCAGCAAACGTTTAAGAATCGCAAATAACGACATGAAATTTTCAAAAATATGATTAATACAATTCATTTTATAACAACCAATTTTCATGATTCAATAAAACATACATACCAATAAAGCTATAAAAATGGCATCCAATTACTCCATCCTACTTCCTTTTACATGCATACTTTAAAATGCGTAAGTAACCCTTACGTATCACATGAGTGCTTCTTACCTAAAACCTCGCAAATAAAGGTATTTTAACAGAGATTATGCAAATCTATCACTATGCCAAAACAAAAGATAAATATTTTCATGCATCTTAAATACAATTACTAACTTCTAATTTTCTAAATATTGTTCATTATTAACTCCCATTGTTGAAAATTATTTGCATCCATAAGTTGAAATCATTCAGAATCCTGAAGAAATTAAAGTGAGTAACCTAATGTGAGTTTGATGAATATTTGGCTAAAATTACTCTGAATACGATTCTCATTTCTTTGTAGAAGGTGCGGTTGGATGTTTAAGGGTGTGTACTCTACATAATGAATTGAGCCGTCACAGCAACTAATCACTATGGTGCTTCACTACCAAGGAATACGTTATGTCAGCTTCTCTCTTAATTCTTGTCAATTTAAATATTTCACACATTAGCCCAGAGACCAGTTTACTTCCTAATAAAGCTCAAAATTCTGAAGAATTCTATGATAGATAAGATGACCATTTTCTCTGTGATCACGCACCGTGATGAGCTATAAATAACATGAGCAATGGAATGTCTCATTAAATGTTCTTTTTTTATTATAGAAGCCAATCTCCGCAAGTAAGATATATTTTGTTCACCAAAAGAACAAGCTTATGAGGTCATGCAGTACCCCAGACTTGGCAATAGAGATCTTTGACGTGAAAAATAAAATCCACTTCCGAGGTGGAATTCGATAAGGGAAACTTACCGATCGCTTCCACTTAAAGATCGTTCATCTGTCCAATTTTACCCATTTTACTGGGCAAGTCGAGAGCTTTTCATTCTGAAATTTTATTTTAAAAAATCTTTCGTATCTATCCACTGCCATAGAAATGACAATTTATTTTTAGACTATCCACTGCCATTTAGATGAAAATTACTGTTCATAGCGCCCATTTCATTTCCATTTCCGTAATAACCTCATGGTCTCACATAGGTTTGTAGAGGGCACAATCTCATTACCTGCTGCCAATTGCTATGTTAACCTCTCCGTCATGCAACTATTACATTGTACACTTGAATCACTTTCAATCGCCAAGAATTTATTTCTTTTAGCCGCTGAAAAAAGTTATACAAGAAGTACTCTTCAATACCAAATAAATAGTGCTATGTGGGTAAAAACAAAAATTCAGCGAGTAAAACCAATTGGAATTACATGGAAAATTAAAAAGGTTACTGTCGTAGTTCCATTCGTTCCATTACACTTCGATTCAATATAAAGCTCTATTAAAAAATCTCCAAACCATGCAGATCTAACAAGAACCCATATCAGATGACACTAGGAAAAACTTCAATTCGTCCGGTTCAACAACCGAATGATTGCAACGCTTGCTTAAGCTGTCATGTTTTTAATGGCAAACGTGGGTAAAATTTTCATCCACCGGGATCTAGTTCTATTACTTTCAGGAGGAAATTCAAGGAGGACTACGGCAGAGATATGTAGAGAAAATTTCTATCCTGCAAACGTATCCAAACCAATACCCGTTCGGTCAGAGGGAGGCGGCGGGAAGGAGCCAACCGCGACCGGCTTTGGTGCACGACCACGGTTTAAGCACCGCCCTCTCCAAGGGCGACGCAACAATGGGTTTGATTGATTGTTCTCGGAGCTTAACGTGGCCCCATAAATGCCAAGTAATGCTAGGCGAGCGACGACGGACCGTAGAATGATTAATGGTGTCCTTACTAGGGACCCTGCAGGAAAGGGCTTCGCGCTGCGGCACGGCCGCCACCCTTCTGGAGAGAACCCCTGAGCCAAGTGTGCCCGTTTTATCAAGATCGCCGGCGGTGGACGAAACGGCGAAAGCGCCACTTATGCCCTTGGGTATCTCATTCCCAGAGGGTTTTACCTTGTCCGTTCGTATTAAGCCTTAAGCTTCGAGGACTTACGGAAGCAAAAATGCCCCCGACGACCAACAGTGACTGCGATCCATTATGAAACTGCCAGTGCTGCTGTACCGCTTGTCTAAACATCTAGCTATCCTCAATCTCGGAGAGAACATTATTCTTTCGCTTACTGCTGGCTCTATTAGTGTTTTATAAGGTTGCGGCGTTTTTGTTCATCCAGCACTTGCTAGTGAGAGACGTCTTCGTTACATCTGTCCCCACACACCTCAATCTGAAGAAAAATCTCCCAACGTAACAATACAGATGGACTGCATCTGAACTCACAATCAGCAATTAAAGTTGCATTTAAAGAAATTGATAAATGCACAAAAAAATCCTTAGAGGTTTGTATTAGCTTAATGAATGATAGTATTGTAAACAACAGTTGTCACCACTTAGGTTTTTGAAAAATTATTTTCTACTTTAAATAATTCTTAATATTTGATTCCTACTTTATAATAATTTAAATAATTCGTAATCATTAACATTTAATAAATGTTGCGATGCTCATTTTAGCATATAAAATAGTAATTTCATCCAAATGATTGGAATGTCAAGAAAACGGAAAAAGAAACTATTAAAATTGAAAAAATATTAAATATCCAAATAAAAAGGTTTGATGCTCCAATTAAATTTAATCCTCTGACTCCTTTTCGGTAGTTGGAAGTTAAAGAATGGATCAACGGGCAGGAATACAAATCGAAACCAATAGACATTTTCCGTGAATTACAAAAATACTTAAATTGAAAAAAAAATACGTTACTATGCCAATAGCGTCGTGGGATAATAAGATGCAATATTTCATACCCAGCAGCGTCCGCTTGAACTAACCCTTTAAAATTAATCCCGGCATATTTTTTCATGGCTCATGAATGTGCTTTCGAAGGGGTAAAAGAATAATTGCACAAGTGGAAAGTGAAATATTATTATTACAGAAATGTTTATATTCGTGTCAGCAAACCCCCTTATTTTTTTATATAATAAATCCTGTCACACATAAAATAGCCAGAATTATTGCCGAAAAGGGTATTGGAGAGATTCGGTCGTGTAGCAAAACCCGATAACCACTTGACCGAATAACCCCGCGCGCACCACTGTTTTCGATGCCCCTTTGTTCTCTCCCCTTCCGCTTACCCCCGCCTAACATCTACGCCGTCGATAAATTTCCTAATTTTTTTCGGAAGGACTCAAACGCAGTGAAAAAAAAACCTCATCAACCCGTCAACAATCGAGACAATCAATCAACGACACACGCTACATTGGCGTTTACGAACAAAACTGCTACGCGAACTTTCCGCCTGGCAGCGCTGTACGAGAGGTAAAGTGATCACAAAAATTTTTAGGCGTGAGATCGAGGAGTAACCTCCAACCCCTTCTCCCCCTCCCCTCCGGGACAACAATTAAGCGCGGACTGAAACGGGGGAGGGGGAGGGAGGAAAGGAAAGAGGGCATCTGAATTTTATGGCGTGTGAGGGTTATTTATTAACCGTCGGTTCAATTGGCGATTCTTCCATGCAGCGATGGCGATCATCTCAGGGGAGAAAGCCCATCAACAAAAGCAATTGGGATGAGGTTGGACACCGATGGTCTCGTCATATCGGGGAAATCCTTAAACAATAGGTTTTTCGAAAGAAGTTCCCGAGGTGAGTCTAACATGGGAAGAGCTCGAGGAACTGAGCGAATGATACAAAACGAACGGAAATCATTTTTCTAATTTTCCCGCATTCCCTCTGTAGTATTTAACTTCTATCGACTCTCTGTAGTTTGATCTTTCCTTCAATTAAAAGGAAACAGGTTGATATATGCTTGGGTGCCTGTGTGATTTTTTCATGGAATGTTACCTTATTTCAAAATATTCCTTTCTTCATTAAAAGTGATTAAAACTAAATATGTACATGGGTAAACGGTAGATTCCCGAGCAATACGTAATGCACATGTTGGCCAACATTTTTTCGCTCATGGACCATAAGAGTGCATACAACTTAGTGGGATGGCCAGGTGTATGGAAGGAAAAGATAATGCACTTTAATGAGCCCGTAAAATTATTTTTCACCTGATGCACCACTTCGCGAGCCCTTTGTTAGACGAAGAAAAATACTCCTCAGGCAACACCCGATCAATAGACCGTAGTTATACCACATCTTAAGACATCCATGTTCTTTAAAAATTTCCCTGACTAAAATAAGAGTTTGACAGCAACACAGATTTTCAAAGCCTACATTCAACACAAAGTGGGAGAGGTAGTAAAAGAATCACAAGAAATATACATCATGGAATTTAGGATGAATTAATGAGCTCCTTTTCACAGGTGGAAAATCAGTTATAACATAGAATCAAGAAGACCTCCAGACACCCATGAACGCAGCAGATGAAGTACTTAAAATCAATATGGATAAAATTAATACACAAGTTTAGATAGGGAGACGCCGGAGGCAAATATTTTGCTATTTCGAGGTTCCTGAACACGATGAATCCACATCGATAGTAGCTATGATAAGTATGCAATACATACCTGTATACGTGTATTATATACAGTGGAAGGAAATCGATGGCGTCGCTGAGGAAGACCCAAATTCTACGATCAAAGAAAAACGGTAAAAGCATGGAAGTAGTGGGTATGTATAAACACTCTTAAGGAAAGTGTATGGGTGAAATCCTCTAAATCAAAGGAATAGACTATTGGAAAAGCAGGCAAGAGAAGAACAATAGCCTTTGTATTCAGGTACTGCAGGTGAATTCTGAAAATAAAATTGACATCACACTGGAATCAAAACGCTTTCATTGATACTGGCGGTTATCTAGAAGAATCACCAGAAGTAGTTCAGTGCAATTAATCCATGATTCCACGCCAGAAAACGTTTACCAATGCCCCATTGGTTATACATAAAGGAATGGGAGAGGCGAGTAACAGTGAAATGTAAACATAACTTTTAAACATTGATAATGGTATCCAACTTCCAAAATCTTACTAAGAAGCAAAGGAAAGAGTATATTTATCATTTATCGTATTCCATTCTATATGAATTGATATCTATATCCATGTAATACGAAAACGTTATTGAGGTTATCGGCATTTTTCGTCGTGTCGTTTAGAGCGAAGGAAACGGATGAATAATAACACGTATTCGTGTCATACTAATTAGCAATTTTCCAAAAAAGTACACGTGAATGGTAAAACGCGATTCGCCCTATTACCGCAGTACCAGACGAAGTAGTAATAAGTTGAAACACTAAGTACCATTCAATTTTTATTCTGTTGAAATGTACTTTCTAATTATGATAAGGAATATGGAAAGCTTCCATGAAGCCGTTACTGAAGCAACTGATTTCACTAATCAGGTGTACATACGTATATTGTATACACAATGGAAGAACACGATACCTCAGTGTATGTCAAAGCTAACGCAGAGATGAGCCTTGCTTGCAGAATCGTCGGAGGATGAATAGAATTGCATGAACCCTCTCGGGGAGGGTTAATTGGTTTCCTAGTATTTTAACATCACGTCCTACTGCAACTTGGGTTGAGTTAATTCAATGTCATTTTATCACTTATCTCTACCAATAAACCATGGGTCTTAAACTTGAAGTTCGGTATGGAAGGTAAGAGTACCTGCCTTGACCTGGTACCAAGTACCATTTTGGAATATTAAATTCACATTTCTGGAGTATTTGGGTCAATATATCCGTGCCGCCTCCGAAAGTTCGGGTACACCCCTAGGAAAGCATAATTTAGGCTCAATTGAGGGAATCCCACGGTATCACACGTATTTGAACTTGGAAGCCCCCCTTCATTAGCCTAACTATTTTACCGCTGGGAAATATATTAAATTTCCTTGACAGAAAATTTTGAAATATGGGTGTGATAAGTTCCTACCTTTCTTCTAATGCAGTAGCGGTACTTATTAGGAGATGCGACCGCCAGTTTAGGTCATTTCCGCCATTAGTGATAGGTGGATAATTTGGTGATACTCGTACGTAGGTTTTTCAGGGAAAGCGGGAAAGGTGCAGAGAAACCCAGCATTGGTATTAGCAAACTCTGAACGAAATCTGACAAGGGGTCACAGACAATTCAACGTCTCATCCGACGGACGGTATACTCCACTTTAGCGAAAATCACTATCCGAATAGTACCAAATAGAGATTGAGATACTCCCTAAAAAGTTCTGCCCCCCGCGGGATTCAAACCCGGACCATCGGAGATTTGAAGTCAGTGTACTAAGGACCCGACTCCCTTGTGTTGCACCAGAGTAGTGTTGGCATTACTATGAATACACTTGAGAGTAACATTTCAACCACTGTATTCAAATCACTAGAACTTATGGTAACTAATATGTTTCGAAATGTATTCTAATATTTTCCAGAAGATGAGAACTTTAAATAAGAAAGCCAAGTCATTTCAGGTTATCACAACCTTCCGAAGGCATCGGCTTCAGGTCTCTAAGATTGGTATTATGGGAAGACCTCAATGGTCTCTGAAAACATAATATGATATTAACGTGAAGCTCAAACCTTTAACCTCTTATTTGGCCCACTGAGTCATAAATCTATCCAATGAAATTCCTTCCGCAAGCAGGAAACCTACGATACCGAGACGAATTAACGTTTGGAGTGCGGAAACTAATCTCAAAACTGGTCGGCGAAGCCACGAGCGTTGGAATTCCTCAGATAGATCAATGCTTGAACTCTGGTTCCCGTACCGTAAAACTACCACGTCGTACGGTCTAGGACCATTTCACGGCCATTGGGCCGTAATGCACGAGGCTGCCTTAGAAATCCAATCGGTAGAAAAAAAGAAGGTGCGCGTCTTATGCGAGAACGTCAAGCAAGCCTCGTACGCTTCGAGTCGTTACAACCAATCTGTCATCGACCAAACGGCCCACCAGCCCCTCGCAGGGGCGAGAGGTCCTCAGGGAAAGGAAAGAGTCTTGGCTCCCCAGAGCGAGACGGGCAGCTCACCGCTTTCACGGTAGACTGCCCCAAACGCCACTCTCGGAACTGCCAAGCGATCACCCGACTGGGCGTCCGCTGCTGCCGCGAGACGCCGCCACCTTTATATGAAGGGAGGCAGTAATTCATTCAGGCCTCACCCGCCCACGCATCTCAAGCTATCTCCCCCCTCCAACAGAGGATCGGGGATAGTAAACTTAGGAGGGGTGACAGTTCGTAAGTTTATTGTGCGTGTGTGCGTGTCTCTGCGTATGCCATTTTGGGTCAATCTTATATTAAACATTTTATTACATCCACATTGATGTTCATCCCACCCTTAATCGAGTGTCAGGTGGCTATTCATGACGATAATAGGTGATTTTATCTTGCAGGATAATTTTACTTTCTAGCAGCTAGAATGGCAGTGCGTTATTATTGCTGGTGCAAAACATCTTCCATGTGGAACATATTTACTTTATTCGGTTCGTCCGACAGTCGTTTCCTTTCAATCTCTCGTTATTGTATCGCCTATGATTGTTATATGTGGTTAATCAACAAATACGTATTTATATTCCCTGTACACTTTTTCTTAAACTAGTAGGCAGTCAATTGAGTAAGCATAATCATTTCCATTATTATTATTAGCACTTAGCATTATTAACACTTGATGTGAGATATAAAAATACATAAATTATCCTGAAAAGGAAAATGTAATAATTTATTCCCTCGAAATTGACCACACCGATTCAAGAGAAAAAATAGCACATATGAGTTTCGGCAAATTGTTCCATTAGTTATTCCACAATCCATCTGGAATGGATGGGAAAGGAGGAAGGGTGGAGAGGTACTCGGCGTCGGTATTAGCCCACTAATTACGAAAGGCGCAAAGGGGTCCGCGGTTTAACATCCCATCCGACGGACGGCGTACGCACTCAAAGTGCTCTCCACATAGCACCTCAAGTAGGGATTGGAATACCGCTGAAAAATGTCATCTCCAAAATCCGAACCCGGGCCCTCTGGGTAGAAAGCCGGTACGTTAGCTATCGCACCATACCGATCCCCGTGGGATGGAGAGAGACGCACAAGCAATGCGGAATACATGTCCAATCACCAAGACCCTAATCCAAGGTAGACCCCTCCTGCGCGCATTAACGGGAATGCCCACTGCTTGTCCGGTCAAGTAACGCGGTGCACGAGTGATGCTAAGTGCCTATTTAAAGGCCCACCGTTAGGAACAATAACCCCTAATGAAATGCCTCTAAGCCCACTTCCCCATGAATGTTCCACTGGTCTCTGAGAGGGGGTATGAAGGATAAGACACGCAAATGTGTAGCGGTAGGCTAGCACGAGATCTTCCGGCACTAAAATTACAAGAATCGCAAAACCGAAATGAGAACCAAAATCGGGAACCGAAAATTCAAAACAGCAGAAACTAGGCACACCAATAAGAATTTAGAATGTGATCTGTGCACTCGAGTTATGATGGATGTAATTTCGTTATTAGACGGCCGGAGGGATAAATTCACATAGGGTAGTAAACTCAACTCATGAAATTTATTTATCTACTTTAAAAATATCATGACATCGATTCCCAAGATAAAATTTGAAGATGCAAGCTTCTGGTTAGCAGCAAAGTGCAAACAGTAACGTAGTAATTTTCCTCCCTCAAGCGTATTAACCTACAATAGTTTCGATTAATCTTGGTTGTAACTTTTGCCATGCTGTGAAACTAAGGTCTCCGTTAAAATTATTACTTAACAGTTAAAGTTTCTACCCTGAGGATGATAGACGAGTCGACCATCGAAACGTAGGCCAATATGGAACCCTTGACCCGGTGGAAGACCCGGGAAAACTTCATCAAGGTAAAGTTTTGTAACACTTTCTATTATGCACTGCACCTTTATTTTCCAGCACACCTTGGGAAGCAGTTTAATTATAAGTAGTTTAGCTCAACTCAAATGAGTAACAATTGAGTGTAACTCGTCGTTTTCTCTTCGTTTCAGAGAGCTCTAGTCAAATCAACAATGGCCTCCGTAAGATTAAACCAAAATCGAACTAGGTCGAATGAATTCCTAGCAACGGTGAAATTTTAGGCATGAATAAAAACTGAGTATGTGTATGTTATCATTGCCACATCATAGTGGCATCTAACTTTCTAATAAATGGAAGGACGACACGTGAGAATAGAGAATGGACCCTCTTCCAATATTAAAATTATTTTTCCAACCACATCTTCCAATGAACTGGTACGAGTTGACAGGAATCATGACTTTCAGTATTATACGTCCAATACATTAAACTCAAAGTAGCATCGGTCCTCTCAGATTTTAAACTGGAGTACCGTTTTAATTTTCAATGAAAACGGCTTAGGGCTGAGGGGAGAGTATAACTACAGCACTATTTACTTCGTTTTTATCCTGAGGACAAATAGATGTATTATAATAGAAAAACATCAAATTTAATTCAAAAGAGTTGAATGGGCATTCTTGAAATTTATACGAATTTCAGAAGGAAATATTTTTATAGCTGATAATAATCTACTTCCTACTCAGTGAGATATGGTCAGCGATAAAAGAGTTGGGGTCAAGAGATAAGCTACCGGAGGCTAGTAGAAGATATAAACACTTCTGGTAAAAATGACGGCGCATTCTGCAGAGGATGATATTTTTTCCTCGGCGGCAATTTTGCCAAGTTTTGGGGCTAAAAACATCATGAGAAAAAAACGTCCCGGAAATAGATGCGCGATTGTTTTCCGCGAGGTCGCTTCTCTGGGAGCGTGGGAATTAAGGTAAGTGGGATAAGGTCGTCCGGAGGAGTCGTTCTTTTCTTTCGTTCTGCAAAATATGGGAATATTTTTGTTTATTAATGGGAAAATTTTGGTAGCTCCACGCTTTTCTTAGTTTCCGGGAATTTTTTTCCGAAACGCCTGGTAAGACAGGGGTGAGATATTTGTTGAAGTCGACCTCCATGTCATATCATATCTTTGAAAACGAGGCCCTTCTTTGCTCTTACGTGTTCGCCCCAACAGATGTCCCTCCTCCGGAGATTTCTCTCTCCTATAAGTTTATTTTAGTAGTAGGTTAGGTCATGGAGGACTCATAAATATGAAAGTTTGAAAAAGGGCATTAATCCGATGCAAAGTTCGTGAAATGTGTTTTGACGACTGGAAGTTTGAATCGATGGCATCATTCCTAGGAAAGATCTGAAAGTTTTAAATATATTTCAAGATCTGATTGTATTTGTAAGAATTTCACCAATTTTTGCAACTATTGCATTGAACACAGAAGCAAAAATTGAATTGAAACGAGGTTGAAAATAATTGCCAACAATGTATGCATCCTATTTGTACCATCTTACGTTCAAGATCTAATGTCTACCAGTTTAGTGCCCATCAGTCTTTTATTAGACTTCTTTTAGGTTACAGAACCTTATAAATATCCAAAGGGATAAATAACGAGGGTTTTATGTTTTAAATGATATCGCTACAGCGGCAATTACTCGGGCAAATACTGAATCTTCTGAGGAAGTGGAATTTGAGCTAGTGACTTTCAGATTGATATTATAAAAGTATGACCACCAATTAAGAGTACTATCTATCCACGATTTGTCTATCTCCAAGATATCCATGTATGGCCTTATCAAATCAAATTTTGAACTAGGCAGTGGGCCAATACTACTTCAGACAATCTATTGATAAAAAATGTTAATTTTCAATAAACACGACTGGGGAAAGGAGACGAAATGGTTAAAGAAGAATTCTATCTTTCGCAGGTTTGGAATCATTTGGAATATACTGCTAGTATACGGGATTTTCATGACGTTGGATTGATTGTCAAATTGGATCGCGGGCAGCGTCGAGGAGCTAGATTTGTAAAACGTTTTATGATAAACTGAGTACCGTATTACAGTATTAGAGGAGCTAAGTTTGGAATCCCTCACGGAGAGAAGGTTATACGAGGGTCATCCGGAAAGTAGTACCCGTTCGTGAAATAAAGACACAAAAGTAAATATTAACAAACATAAAAAATTTTATTTGAAAGAGGATACTTTAAACTACTTCTCAACATAATCTCCAAGCAAATTAAGGCATTTGTCATAACGTGTGACAAGTTTCTGTATTCCTGCTGCATAGTCCTTCGCCGCCAGCTCATTGAGATACGCGAGGGACCCATCTTGCACAAATTTTTGCATAATGCAGATGGTGTTTAACAATTTCATGAACAATTGTTCGAGAAACATTGGGAAAATGCTCACAGATGTCATCAATTGTGACGCGCCGATCGTTCCTCACGAATTCGTCAACTGAGCTCACCAGTTGGTCTGTAATGACAGACGGTCTCCCCGAACGCTCATCGTCGTGTGTGTTCCCCCTCCCCATGTTGAAGTTGCGACACCACCGCCGAACAGACGACTCGTCCATTACATTGTCTCCATACACCTCCTTTAATTGGCGATGAATATCACATGGGCGAACGTTTCTTGCATTGAGGAATTTAATCACTGCCCTCACTTCACAACTGGCGGCGTTCTCAATTTTTTTAAACATTGTAAACAATCACAGAAACGACACAGGCAATGCTAGCGTCACGCAACTTGGCTCAGAGAAGGCAGACAAGCCACTGAAGCTATCTGACCTCGTCCAGCGGCTACTCGCGTCGTCAGCACTTCATGCGGCACGAACGGGTACTACTTCCCGGATGACCCTCGTATTACAGGTTAAATTTCTTGCATAGATTGGTAGGATGTCTCTATAGCAAAGATTATTAAAAATTAATTATTAGCCCCATCGTACTACGGTAAGAGATATCAAGTAAATTGTAGAGAAATTAATTGTGGAACAGGTAGAATTAAGATGCCATTTTCCCATGAAAGATAGGGATCAGAATGACGCGCGAGGTGGAAAAAGTATTTTGCCAGAAGAAGTCTGGTGTGTAATCACCCCTACCACGCACACTAGTGGTGGCTCGCAGGTCATTACGTAATGATAATAATAACTGCTTTCTCTAGTTATCCTTGTGCTCTTTCACTATCTTAAAACTTTTATTCAGAAAATATAAATGGTGTTTGATTGGAGAAAGAATATAGAGAACACATTCTAAAATAAGGAAACCAGCAGGACACATTCTGATAGAATGAAGGCACTGAAGACCATAAGTGAATTGCGAGAAACAGGCAGTGCAAGACGTCAGCAGTGAGCTGTGAAGAAATGAAGGGATTGACAGGGAAAAGGATAGCTTGGAGAGCTATTGCAAATCAATCCTTGGGTCGGTATATCATTGTGATGATGATTAGTCCCGAATTATTCATTTCCGCATAAATACCTACGTATCGAATATTATTCTGTGATAAATTATTCATAACTTGCATTGTGGTACTCGAGGTCTTAAGTAGATTAGAGAATGTATCGTTTAGTTTACCATAGAGATAGAGAGGATATGGTTTAGATACTGGGGAAATTAAAGATATCTCTTAAAAAAAATGTTTTCAGGGAAAATACACACGTACACAATAAAGTTAACCCTTCCACTTCAATTGATGCCTATTTTTACAATCGTGTAAATCATGGGTTTCGCCAATATAGACTATCAAAGAATGCAAAAATGTTATTTGTGGAAAATTGCCAATTTTTAATTAATTAAAGAATGCGCTAGAAGTAAGCACGAATATAACGGTGGAAAGTTAGATACATGCATTTGAAATCAGATGCGCAAATTTAATCCGGTGGTCGCATCGGCTCCGTGTAGTAATTTTGAAATTCATTACATTTTAATGGAATGCGTCGATATTCACCAATATCTGAAGAATGTACATAACTATTTACAGCTGATGCAGAAAGAACATGAAATCAGATGTGCTCGGCATCATTACAGTGCTTTTGATACGTTAGGAAGGATCTCATCCCATTGTTAACTCTAACCAACGGGCGTGATAATCACAGATTAGGAAACTACTTACATTTCTGGATCTCCTCTGGGTTTTGCACTAAGTTCAACTGATCAGAAAAATACAACGCTTCGATTTTAAATGAGCTGGGAAAATCAACGCCACACATCACATCATTGAAGTATGGAACATAGTCATATCTTCAGTTTGAATCTGATTAACTACGGTTCAAATATATATACACGTTAGATAAATAGTTCGTATTTGGATTTGACTTGCATTTCTTGCCACGTCTGAGGAGAAAGAAAAGTCCCACGGGTCATGCACCCCGTCACGGCCAAATACTTAGCTATTCCTCGCCACGGTGTCACTAAAAGACCCGAGACGTTCCCAGGTCGCAGCATAAACATCTATGTACTTAAGTAATTTCCCAACACACCTGGCACGCTTACAAGGCGCTCACTTGACACTCATACCAAATCCTTTCCCTCCCCTATCAGAGTCATTATCGTTTAATCCCCATTTCCATGAATACAACTCTCATCAACGAAGTAAATATTTCTTATTATTTAAACTAAAACGTATATATAACTCGATGGCAGCTCCTTTTTGTTTACTCAAGTTCTTGGTATACTCTTGGTACAATTCTTTCGCTTAATGCAGTCTCCGCGTGTCCTTAAGTTACGAGGGTAGATTACGGGCACAAGTGCGTCAACGGAGCAGAAATTACTCTCAGTGACAAGCGAGCTTCCGACTGACACCAGTTCTCCGAGGATCTCAATTTTAGCGAGATCTACCTAAATTACAAACGCGCGGTAACGGCTCTCAGGACGATTTTTTTGTGATAGAATTTTTTAGACAAAAAGCCGAAACCTGTTCATTTTCTTTCGCATCCTCACGTCTCGTTGCTCATTTTACCCGGTCCCGTTTTCCCGGAGGGCTTGCAGAGCCATCTACAGAGTTTGATTTGTGTCTTTTACGAGAAATATGTTTCCAGGAGTTCTCATTGTGAGAAGAACATGAATTCTTTCCCTGGCATTTTGTCAGCGTCTTTTCTTTCGCCCTCCCAAGATGAATGGACCAAAGTGAAACAAAATCTCTGGATCTGTGGAGTTGTATATCACATCTCATTTCATTGTTTCTTTTTACATTTTTTTACGGTTCAGGGAAAACGATTCTTTGAGCCTCATAAATAATTCCGCTCGGCTGGAGGTGGGCGTAACAAAAAACTTGCCCCTTCAAATGCTCGGCATTAGGCAGTTAATTTTCAATCAGGGACACGTTAAGTGTCATCAAAATATAGTTAAGGTTTCCTGAGATACGGATATGAACTTTTTCGGAAACATTTTTAAAAGGAGTTATATTTCAAAGATATAAGGTGGCGCATATAATAATAATAGCAAAAAATAATTTCCTGAAAATATTTCATGCGAAAGTTTCAATGATAAAACTTGTCACTGCAAACAGTTAATCATACCAAAAGTAAAAGTATTTCCGACTTTTATCAACAGAAATCATGACGTGAAATATCCACTCTATAGAAGCTCACTTCATATGAGAAGACATCAGGCGACGAAGAGATTTCTGAACTAATATGACGCGGAGAAAGCTCAACGGAGTTAAATTATTTAAGAACTCTCTAGGCGAGACAAGATCGATGAACATGTCAACTTGTCACAGCACCTAGTTTATCAGAATCAAAAGAGCAAAGGCTGACTTAGCTGGAAAGCAAATTCCCACCGGACAAAATCGATAAATCCTTTTGAATCTATTTAGACAACAAATAACTAGATACCGTTTAAATTGAAATTTAAAGACAGAAAAACTGAGTTTAAACCTAGTTTTTTTTAATAGAGACTTATAGATCATGCACAAAATTCCTATTAGGTATAGAAAGCGTGTAGTTACCCGTAGGAGTACCGAAAGATATATCTCTAAGCAAATGATTATTTTACTCTCGGCAGTTCACGATCACGTAGACTACATGGAGGAAAATGCTCTGGAGATAACTACAATTAAATCATCGAGTCAGATATCGGTAATAAATTGCTGGATTTGTGTTACAAAACCAATAATGCCGTAGTAAGTCTCATGCATAATTATTCCGTCTCGTTTTAATTCCCCTAAATACTGAAAAGGCCTTCAGATCTCACTGAAAGAAACGCGCTACAATGATCATTCCCAAATGAGTTGCGCCCGCGTCCCGCCTTTTTTCCACCCAGACACCCTGCCGGTTGGCCGAGATTGGCGGGCGGAATGAGGGCTATTAACTTGAGCGCGAGGCCTTCGGTCAAACAAAAGGCGCCCGGGTGATCGCCCAACGCGGTTCACTTCCTGCTCCGCGGCCGAATTGAAAAGGGATTACTCGTCACGGATTGGAGGCGCTGATGAGCGCGGCGCGATGTGTAATTTGCAGCGGATACAGCAAAAAAAAAACGTATGTCAAAGAACATGGTTCAGAACCTAACCTTCATGAAAAGCCGGCCGTTGTAATCTCGCAACATTGAGAAAAGGCCTCTTGGGAGCACAAGTCAATTTATATGGTCCAACAAATACACTCTTGGTCGCAACATATTTCAATCAGATACCACGGAATGTAAGTGATACGTTTTGCATCAGATTCATTGTTATTAGAAAAAGTCTACGAAGTCATTTGACAAGCCGAGCTGAAAACTAAGGCCTTGGTCGCGCCTCCTCTGGCTGAACAGATGGTATTAGAGAGCGCGAGGCCATGTCCAAAGGCGAGGGCCCCAGTATTACCAATCGCAGACTTTCGAGTGTGGCACTAGGTGAACAAAAATAGTTTTCCTTTCCCTTTCCCCACTATCATTCGTGTCGCCATGAACGCAAGTAGTCAAATAAAAATGTCCTCTCATCGCAACGATGAGAGGACAATGAGGGGGCAAAGGGATTCTCAAATGTAATCGATAAAATACGATATTTTAATTTAATATATACGCTATGAAAAGTATTGGTCGGTTGTTAAAAAAGTTAACTGAATATAACATACCTCACCAGTGATTAACTAAGTCAATCCATTAACTAAAAAATACTGAAGGACTACAGGAACAAAATGTAAGCCGGTGGAATACAAACCCAACACTTCGTAGACCAACTCTTCATCCAACTGATTGCAGGTTTTTATTATTGTTAATAATACTCAAAATCTGATGTATGTAATATAACGCGTGACTTTTTGTCACTGCAAAGTACAGTTTTTGTCGATTTTATCCTATTTTAGGTACATGGCAGTTCACTGACCGGAGGGTCCAGGTGACGGGCTCAGGGCAACCTCAGGATTGCCCAAGCTGTGTGATTTTTCGGGCACCAGATATCCCTGGGAAACCACTGGCGGCACAGGAAAAGGCACTGCCCTTCCTATCGACCCTGATGCGTGAATTTTACACGACGCTGGGCATAAAATTATTATTATGTGAGCTCTACCTCGCTTATCAAACTAACCTTCGGTTTGATTACTGTTGCTGTCCTATTTTATCTAGCAAACTGTTAATTAACGCAGGAGGCCATAAGTCAGGGGGGGGGCGTTAGCATCTGCCTCCACTCTTTCTAGACAGCCCCTTAGGTAGATATTTGAAGCAGTGGAAAGGTGTGAGACGCCGACCTCGCCCTTCCCCGTTGATGTGAATCGAAATGGGAGTCATGACAGCGGGGAATCTGAACGTCTATCTTTGCGGGAGGGTTTTCGGAAGAAATTCGTTCAGTATAGGTGGATGAAGTTGTCAAAAAGAGAGAGTTTATTGACAGTGTGATTCTATTTAGGGGAAAGGCCTATCCTCGAGTCATGGTGAATTATATAGAGCTGTCTATACCTACCTTAGAAACAACCCTGAATTCATTATTTCTTTCCTCAAGCAACTCGTAAAAAAACAGCAGAAAAATGGCATAACCATTTCAAAGTATCCCTTTTTAATACTATTTCATTTTCTTCTAAGCTGACCAGTTAACTACAGATTTTATTGCCATGAAAGGTGTTTTAAAATACTCTCGCTTAATTTCAAATTGCAAGGGCATATTAGAGTAGCAGATTAGGTAAAATGCCAGATTCGATATGAGTGTACATCACGATAGAGAAGAAATTGAGGATAATTCGATTTAATTCCAGTATCAATCGTCTGTTTTAATAAGTTTAGTCAATGCCCACTTTAACTGTTTGTAAAAATTTTGTAAAAAAAATTTCAGTGGTCCATAATTAATGTGTGAAAGTTTAAAAGAGCGATTTGAGATAACTTAAAGAGCAATAAGAATTTTTAATAATCCCATGCAACCCTCATACTTTGATATTTTGGTTATCTAGCAGGAAAAAATTATTTTAAATAATCAAAATACTTTTTCTCTCTCACAATCTCAAACCCAAAAAGATATTGGACGATCTATTTACAATAGCATTAATCAAAATGACATACATATTCACTATTCTTATATTCCTTTGAATTACAATTTCTCTTATGGTGGTGCGAAATGCATCGCTACACCATTGAATTTCATGGAAAACGACACACTGATGCTAACTACGCCTTGTTTGCTATCTGTTCCACATTGATGAGGTTATATTATAATATAGCAATTCTACAGAAATACTATTTAACGCCATCAAATGAAAGCAACAAATTTCATTGCCATTTTCCGGGTGGTTTTTAAGTATCCAGTTCGAACAACTCTGCAGTCCAATATGTGATATTGAACTCGAAGAGTCCTGAAGTGCCATTGCGTAAACATTCATACATTTCAATTTATATTACTACCACAGTTATGCATTGCGCTCTTGGAACAAGCTGAATCCACAAGACTGAAGTCATGACAATGTAAATTGCCATTCGACTAAAACATTTTAGTAAAAACAACATTCTCCAAAATGACAATACACAGAAATAGAACATGGAAACTGTTTTAGAGATAATTTTCACCAAACTAATACAATGAATATAAGTGTTTTTCAGAGGGAAGAGAGAATCCAAGGGAGAGGATAGTCAATATTTCCTTGTTTATAGATATGGAAATTAGAATTGCGCGCACTGAATAAATAAATTATATTTCACCCGATTCGATTCGAAGTGTAAATCCAACGCAAATCAAAACTCCCGATTCGATTTGATATTCGTTCCACTATCGATTCTATCTCAGGCACCAAATGTAGGTGTAGATGGGAGGAGAAGGCAGATCGCACACAGTTTATATCCTCCTTTTTTGACCAAGAAAATCAATGATGCACAAGACTTGCGCTGAAACACACAAGCCGCGAGTTGCAACCATGGTTAGAGCAAGTAAATATCGGCAATTGAAAAAGGCGAGGTGTAATAAAAATTGCAAATTGAGAATTTATAATTAATTCTAATTCCAACAATAAAAACTGCTGAAACAGTATCTAACGCTACGTTTTTTTACAGCAAAGTAAGTAACGAAAAAAACTCTTCATACAGTTGATGGAATTACGATTTTCATATCAACTGGATATATTGGGTTATCTGATGAATGGGGACTCCAAATATAAATAATATTAAAATAAAATTAATATTTAACTGATTACATAGATCGTCCCGCAAAGAAAGTTCAGCATGCGCGAGTGTGCGCGCGCATGAGTGTCTAAGGTCAGTCACAAGCGTGGCGATGATACAAAAACTTATAAAGACAAAATTAAGAGACACTACAGTTTTGGTTTATGAATATTTTTTCATTATATATAATATTTGGACGGCACAATAGAACACAAATAAAATAGTAACACTTAAAAGAAAAGTCACATGGTAAATTGTTTCAGCTATCCGCCTTCTCCGAGGCCTTCTTCAAGTAAGACTTCTTAGTCTTACTTAGTCTTAAGAGTCTTACTTGAAGAAGGCCGAAAGCTTAAACAATTTACCGTGTGAGTGTCCTTTTAAGTGTTACCATTTTATTTGTGTTCTACTGTGCCGTCCAATTATTATACTGCTCGTGTGTTTCCGTATAATCGAGATATATCATATATACATATATATATACATATATACATATATATACATATATATACATATATACATATATATACATATATATACACATATATATACATATATACATATATATACATATATATACATATATATACATATATATACATATATATACATATATATATATACATACATATATATATATACATACATATATATATATACATACATATATATATATACATACATATATATATATATATACATACATATATATATATATATTGGGGTGGGTGTATTTGTGTAAATTGTTAATTGGTACCATTTTTTTCAATTTTTGAAAAGGACGTAAGGTATTCAATAAAGTCAAGGTCCTGATTACAAAGAAAGTGATCGGATTCTCGTTCCTACGAGTTACCCTGTAGATCCTTTCAGATGATATGCGGTAATGTCTGCAATTTACAAGGTACCATTGAACACGCGGAGTGTCTTTCACTAACCATAAAGGAACTAATCAGGAAAATCAAATTAAATATCACAAGAAATGCATGTGAGATGGAGTTCGTGCAGCTCATGTAAATGCCTATTGCTAAATTCATAATCCTCATAAGATTTAAAAAGATATAACGGCGAGCTAAACCATTAAAAACAATGGTACCTAATCGTTACTCATAATTTATTAGAGTTGATTTGAAAGATAAATGCATTACTATAAATTGAATTATTGCATAAATGTTTGGTAAATCATAATGATATATACAAGCATCTTGTTAGGAAATTGATACGGTAAGGTATTTCATTGAATAAATTTTGCGTCAAATATTAATTAAAGTGCTTTTTTCTACAAAATGAAATGAGGTTCTGAGGATTTTAAAAAATAAGAGCTCTCCACAGGAAATAGCAGGCTCTTGATAGCAGACGAATATCGAGAGAAAACACTGGGAAGGGAAATGAGAATGCAAGCAACTGCCTCGCATTCAAATGTAACAAAAAATGTAAAAAAAACTTAGTGCATTTTGTATAAGTTAATGCAGTGTAAATTAACATGGCAGTAGGAGTGCTGAGTAAATACTTCTGGGAAGTAACATTCTCCGTTCAACCTGTGGTCAATTTCCATTAAAAAACGAAGATGAACGTTTTTCCCCGACTGCGAGCGATACGAGTTACTCCTGAAAAGTGGATAAGTATGTACAAACAAGCTTTCGAAACATTTAATTAATCAGCCAAAAGAGAGGAAAAGGCTTTTATGCTAGCAGGATACGATGGCTCCACGGAAAAAAAACCCATTGCATCGTGAGCAGATCGATACCACAACATTATTTTCCAGATTCCTCGGATGATTTCCCTTTTCCGTTGTTGAGGTGTGGATGACACCACGTAAGCAATGGGCCATAAATAACTAACCACCCGAATCAGGTACTCTCCCTCAATTCGATAAATCAATTCCTTTTTTTTGTAAGATTATGCGATTATGAAATGAAATATTTTTCATTTAAAAAATTGATTTTTAACTTCAACGAAATAAGCATTTAAAAACGTAAGTAAATACGAGGTAAAGTCGTTTAATCGACAAACTCAGATTAATTTCAAAAATGCTCTCTAATATACAATTTTTAAATAATGATAAGAATTGTCATCTTGGTTTTTTGATTGCATTACTATTTACGCGTGATATTCGCAATTAATCCATACGATTAGTCAAAAATTATAAAGATCTCAACATTATTCATACGCATTAAGGCTGCAACTGACAATTATGTGCGACATTGCATTCATATGCAATGTTGCATAGAGAGGCTTGAAAAATATTAACCATCAATAATTGATACCTACTAATTTCAGCATATAAATTCAGGGTTAAAGAAATAGTTCATCTTATTTTTCTGGGATATCATCAATGATGAACCCCTATAAATAGTCGATATGTTTTATTACTTCGGTATACATTATGTAGCTAATGAAATTTTAACCAACCATTCATTGCACAATATTATAAGCGTGTATAAGATTTTCATCACTAAAACTCTTTTAAAATAATACATTACTGACTCGTTAGCAGAAGACAAATTTTCCAATACTTAAAGAGACTTAATCTTCCATATTGTGGATTTTATTCAATGCCATTTCAAAAAAAGATGTTCACAATATTTATTCGAGCGATTATTTGGATAGATTTTACCCCAGAAAACTTGAAAAAAAGTAGCGATATTATCTACCTCTGGTGTAATATCTAAGTTGGTGGCTTTTTTCCTTAGAGTAAAAAGATCTATTACATATTGGAGTATCAGAGACACTTCTCATATTAAACATTCCTTTTTTGCCCACTATCAATGCTTCCTACTTCATGTTATTGCATAGAATCATTTTCAACCATGATCCAGATAATATTTATATTTTTCCTGTCAAATACTTCATTCAAGAATGCAATTTATCCAAGCAATACCTCATTAATTCTAATTGTATTTTATTCTACTTGCTCTATATTTTTCAAATGACTTTTGACCTCACAATGCTTAAACTAACGTAACTAAATACACCATCACTAAATTATTCTGTTCTTAAAATTTCCATTCTAATATTAAATTATATTTTTTGTCATATATTTTAATGTCAATCAACCTCAAGTTTTAACACATAAATATTTGATATCCTCATTAAGTTTCATTTTCAAAGCAATTAAGAATTACAATTATTTAAAAAATCTAGGGAACGGATTTTAAAGCAATCGTATAATCAAGCTATATTACTATCTGCCATACAGTTTATCTTGTTTAAACTCTGAATCTATATCAAACAAAATTTACACAAGTTTTGTAACAACAACAATTTTGTAAATAGAAATTATATTTTTTAAATCATTTTAGAAGATGGTTCTTGTTTATTCCCCAGTTCTAGCATAAAAAATCAAATCTATACAGTCGTGCTCATTCCAGTCATGCAATTCATTCTCCCAATATTTTCACATACGTATTTTATAACTATTATTTTCATAATACATTCTAGATGTCATAGGGTCATAACGCTTTTCCGAAATAAAACAAATTTACAGTTCCTTCAAATGAAATTCTAACCCAGTTTATGCCTATTATTATTTAATAAATCCCTCTCTTTTCGTATTTTTTAATTGATGCCGATTCATTCTGTGAAAGTATTGATATGCAGTGTCGTACAGAGAAGCTCGAAAAATAGTGATAATTAATGATGAAATTTTTATTCATGTAAACATATATCGACGAAGTAGAAGCGTTGAAGAGAGCAATATAATATTTGGATGGCACAACAGACAACACGTAAAAGGACACTCACATTTCAGAAAGTTTAAGCTTTTGGCCTTCTCTGAGGCCTTCTTCAGGCCAAACTGACCTGAACCAGGCCTCATATTATATATATATGTATATATATATATATATATATATATATATACATATATAAAATAACGATTAATAAAAATCTCATAAAAATACCTTCTCAATTTTTTATTTAAGAAAATCAAGGTATCATCTACATAATGCAAATGAAAGTTCCTGTTTTTGAGTTAAGTAATGCTAAGTACAAACTCCGTTAATCCCTCAAAACAACCTGTTAGTTAGAATTGTTCAATCCGAAAGGAAATTATGGTCCAAGTTTATTTCTGGAGAGATTTTGTAGTGAATCCATCGATCTGCGAACAAGCTGCTCTAACTTAAAAAATTCACCATTTTTGAAATTTTTCACGCCAAGTGTAAACAAGTCAATTACGCCTTATGGCAATGCAGCTAGAGTACAAAGTGGCAATCTATTCCCCAGTGACCTCGAATACGAGTTTATCGCCCGAATATATTTGCACTGTGTAAGTGTGCTTCGTCCTCTTTATTCATATCTCACTACATAATCTTAAGGCATTTGGTTTATCACCGAAAGCCTACTGTCACCCACTCCATGATATATAGATCAGCTAAAGGCCATAGGATAAATTATAAATAATTTGAGCTATCATTGGGAAGTACACCACGACTGTGATCTCTAATATATTACGGCAGAAAGCTCAATCCTCTATAACATTATTATTAAAATATATTAAATTAGACTCAGCGTATGCTGAAAGTATTAGCAAGAACAATTGTTTTAGAGGAAATTAACTATTGTCACCATGCGTAAATTTTAATTTCATACAATTATTAGATTTTAACAACACAGCATAACAACTCACGTCCAGCCGCGAATAATTAAATTATTCGAATAATTAAAATGCGAATAATTAAATTATTCGTGGAAATAATCCTTTTGAAAAAATAAATGTATAATTTGACATAAGTTACTCCATGACAGTCTCTCCAAACTTTCTGCCACTTATGAATTGCACACATACCAACCACACACAAGATAATTCGTTCGAGCCCATCTGCGTGAATCTTATAAAGTGTCTATGCATCGTAGATAACATTGTCCTCAGAGCCATTGCTCACGCACGAATATTTTCACAATTTGAATGTCTACTCTTGGAAAAAATATTCCGCATGATATTCAATACTTGAGTTTAGATAACGACATTCAGTTTTTTGGCAATGATCGAGAAAGGTAAACTGAATTACATATTTATAATTACATCTCAAACGCCGAAAGTAGATATGTCATTAGATACAAAACTCTAAGTGGACAATAACCCAGCGCATGAATATGATGACATCACATATCTGTGCTTCACTTGAAGTATAATGTTTAACATATTTTACTGCGCGCGGATAAAAGTTTAGTGCTTCTGTAGCTGCATCACAGGAGTGTTCTCTCTCTCTTTGGAAAAGAGAGTAGATAATCCTTACCACGACAGAAGGATCCTTGAACGAAATTTCAGCAGTCGGATGCATTCAGGTATTGTCACCGAGGGATGAAGGCATGCCAGCCCCATTTAAGTGCAAGGATAGCGTAACAGTTACACAGCACATCCTATTAGACCCTAAAAGACAAAGCTCCATGTGCAACCGAGCTACATAGTGAAGAAATATTATAATATAAAAACAGAAAGTTAAAAAAATTTAATATTTCTACATTTTATGACCTTGTATACTTGTGTGAGCAAAGAAAGACGAAGGATTGCAAAAGGATGACCTACACAGTATGAAATCTAATTATTAAGCTACTAAATTTACGATTATATATTTAGAAAAAATAAGGGACTACGGAGCAATTTTATTTCCGTACACTCCGAAGTTAAGTTCGGTAGTCTAAGACCACAGTTCTCTACCTCAACAGCTATAGCCTTTATTATTCATAGTTATCGACCAGAAGGTTTATTGGATAGATGAGGGTAGTGATCATATAATACCAAACCTTGCATGAAATATTTTTAAATTATAAACTCAATGGCGTTTGAAGATATTATCGCTTTTTCTATCCATGATTTTTCAACCAAAAACAAAGTATGTTTTTTTAAGAAAAATTTCTTAAAGGTAAAGTGAGACAACTCCGGCGTCGAGGTTCACCGGTTCAAGGTAAAACCTAAATTGATGACATCGTTTTTCACCTTTTGCTTTATACGAGCTGATCTCCATCAACCTTTTTACTTACAGGGTTCGTCCGGAAAATAAGTGTACTGATTTTTTCCCGCCGCTCCAGGCGCGCCCAGCACCGCTCTGACGGGCTGCGATTGGAGGGGGGTATGTTGGCAAGCGACGCTGAAAAAGGCAGTCAAAAGTGTAATAAATTTTTTTCCTGAGCTCAGTACACTTATTTTCTGGACGAACCCTGTATATCATTGGAGCACGGATATGGAACAAAAGAGATAAACTAATTGCTGTTTTCTGGGAAATTAACAGTGGGCAAATGGAAACCGTTAGGGGATTTTTATGACTTGAAACAGGGAACGGGAAATATTTTCCCATAAGCTAAAAGCAAACACTTTAACTGGTGAGCCAAGCGCATTGCGATATTTTGAGGGTCGTTCAAAGGTATACTTCACTCTGCGTGCTATTTCAAGACACTTTTGCTGAACAGGAGTGAAGTGGCAAAGAGGGTTGCAGTTTCCTCACTACTAAGACATCGTTATTCTTAACGCCATTTAAGAGGAATAATCTCATGGCAACATGAAATAAATGCCTTTAATAGTATGAAATATAGAGCCTTTTTCCTGATTTTTTTCCATGATAACTCAAAATGAACTAGTCATGTACAAGGCTATCCATCACAGCTGGAACTCAACTTTGGCACTATGAACATTTCTGCTTCCGTCTACAACATTTGAATTCTTCTCGGCCCCAATATGTACTCGTAAATGCACACGAAACGAATAGAAATTGAGCTAATCATAAATATCAATTATTTACCATTTTCCCAAGTATTACGCTGCGTTTCATCATTTTACACAGATTATGCGGGCTCAAAACCTAATGCAGTACGAACTATTTTCAACACAAGAGAGTTCCTTAGTATTCCTTTTCTTGAAGAGCGAATTAAAATTCTCTGAATAACAAATAAATATAAATAAGTAAAAGTAATCACTGAAAATACTATTAACCAAATTTCTCCGACAGGATTATAAAACAAAAAGCTTATCACGCAAATTATTCTCCTTATTCCAATATATGTGCTCCCTATCTAAAAACTATCCGAATCTATTGGCGTGACAATAAGAACGCGCTGGTCTCGCACTAAAAATCAAAGTTCTTAACTACACAAAGAAATAGCCCGGTATTCCCTCAAAATCAAGCTAAAAAGTAGTCTTACCTATTTTACGTGCAGACACGATGGGCTGTTTTATTCGATTCATTTCGTACTTCTTTGCTGAGTTTTAATGAGTAATTTAGCATGGGTATAATTGCTTCATCATTACATTCGTCTTGGATAATAGACCATAAATGTCGGTTCAGAATGTTAAATATTATAAAAATCCATAGATCAAATCTAGCCTGGGGAGTTATGTTGCCAGGAATTATTCATAACTGATTGCTGCTAATTCCCTTAAGTATGGGGTCATTTAGTTAGTTACTTCTCCGATATTATCATCTGTAAACATACGACAGAATGTTCCATGATGTAGCATCTCAAGGAGTCCATCGTTTCCCACACAAGAGCATTTACTCCGAGCGCCTAATGAAATTTGCTCGGCAATGGATTCGCTCATTGATGGATAACTCGGGAGGGACAAGCACAAGGATGTCTGTGCATCCAATGATCATCAATTTCCATCCTTGCGACGTTGATGAACGTCTCTCATCCACGGACCGTAACAAGACACATCGTTTACGTACGCCGATGAGTTTCGATTTGTATACATACATTTCCTGTCATCAACTTGACGTCCTTCTACAGAGCGACGACTCGGAATTGTATCAGCTTTAAATGAGTCACGAGTGTGCACTTAACGAGACCATTCACTTTGCACTTGAATGAAGGAATGTTTTTATATTCTCGGAGGCAACTGCTTCTCACACGACGCCGCCGCTCCCATAGCTATAAACACGATGCAATTCTCCGCGTCCAGACTAAAATCAATCTCTGAGAATATTTCCTGTGGGCTCATTGGCATGAAAACAAAACTCTGGGAAAGGTTAGTCTCACGCGAGATTGGATTGCGGAAAAAGCTTCGTGAGCATGCTCCTAGAAATAGAGAAGTGTGAGAAATTCCCTTCGTGAACAATCGTTACGTCGAAGGCGCCAAGCGAAGTTTCTTAATCTTTTCTTAAAAAGTCCATTTAATCTAATTCCCAAACGTGCTTAAGTGCAAAGGCGCTAGATAAAGTTGCAAAGTGAATGCATTTGCGTGGTAAACCAAGCAACAAGCGAAGAGGATTGAAAGTCTTAGGACCAAAACATAATTAAACTACTAAGTCGTGTAGCGTTAACGTTCATTATATACCTCTCCGTGTTCTTAAATTTTTCTGCTGACTCCAGTGATGACAAGATTTTCGAAGAACATACAAATTGTGTTCGGAAAAACTCAATTTCGTTCCTTGACAACGTAGTGACCCTGAAAACGCATTTCACTCCTGCGAACGATAAAAGCATGGTTGAACATAAAGTCTGTTGTTTTCAAAAGATCTTTGTTCGAGACCGACCTCACGGTTTCTGCTGACCACATCCTGTAATCAACTTCGACCTATGTTGCCAAGAGTTGAAGGGCGTTTCAGGTGGATGACCAAGCGGACATATGCATGCTGCTTCCTCGAATTTTTAGACTACCTCTTTCAGTTTTGTATTCGCAAAACGATAGAGTCATCCCCGACCGCGATGCCTTCAAAACTTGTGCATTTTCCACAAAATTAATCTGTCACCAAACCTGAAATATGAATTACCCAGTCACCCGCTGAAAGATTTAGCTGACGTAAATAATGATGAGCAACTGCAGAATAATACAGGAGTAAACCACAGATAAATATTCAGTGTCTGGACATTCGGGTCTTTCCTGCGACCTCCATTCCTCACCCAGGAATGGTGAACATTTCCGGGCCTGGGGTAACTTCTCTCCAGGGGTCCCCACACTCATTCAAAATGTTGGCGCCCTCTCCAATTTCCACCCTGAACAGGACGGCGCCTCCCGAACCCCTAGTTTGTTCGCACCGAAGTCCGCAACTTCTCCCTTATGGTAGATCCAATGCACGCTAAGTTACGCGTCAACAAATGCTATCGAAACGTTTTCGCGTCAATGACCTTGAACTGCGCGTCTTCGATACGTAACTGGAATGACTTCTGCTTCTTGCTCTTTTTTCACGCAGAGGAATTCATGCCTCACGTCGGGACACGAGTTAAAATCCAGCTTAAGATCCTCTACCTCCAACAAAAAAAAAACAAGGTGAACTGCCTGACGCAATCACCGACACGCGCTTATTATTCTTGGGCACCACTTAATGATAACGCAACATGAAACGCCTGTTTCAACATCCATGCGCCATGAGATCCAGGGATCACTCAAAAGGTAATCCCAGAAAAACAGATTTTCCGCCCTTTTGATCTCTATTCGCAAGAAGCAATGTCTACGAAATTCGTTGCAGAGAGTGAATGTTTTTCGGTTGTCGCGGCCCTAATCTTTTCTTCTTCCAGGCTTGGGATAGAGACCAACCATAAGTAATGAATCACCAAGAGAGTGAGCAGGTTGGTGATATATGTTGGTAGCTCCCAAAGTTTTCCGTGTATGATACGGCATGGGGACGGAAATAAAGAACAACTCGGGAGCGCCCGATTCAGAAGAAACCAAATGGGGAACGGAATATATTCATAAAGATACCAAATAAAATCCTCGGAACGGATATCATAAATGAACACTGGGGAGCCAATGTGTCATACAAAATACATAAAATAATACACATAACACATATTAAATATTTGAACTTGAATTTAATAGTTTCTTCGCGAGAAATTTTATTTTAGCATAACTTTCTAGCGATTAAGAAATATCCTGAGAACTTCAAAAGGTTTTTTTTCAGTTTTCCAAGATTTTTCGAAATTTTGTCTGGTAATACGATTGAAATATAATTTCAGGAGTGCTGAAGAACGTAGGCATCATAGGAGTTCAATGAAGATTTATCAGTGATCAACAAATGAAAGGAGCTAAGGTCCTCCACAAGCACATGGAAAACACTTTTAGGAGACCTAGAGGATCCTATTTTTTTCACTGGCTGACAGAAAGCTTGTAACTCGAGTTTCTTCATTGGAAACCGAAGCAAGAAACTAAGATTTGCTTAATAGGTTCGTTTAATATCCGTTAGAATAAATATATTCAGGATAATATTAATGTTAGATTTATTGTGTTTTCATAGAAAGGAAGTTTGTCATTCCAACTGAAACCAATGGAGGCATATAGATGATAACATGTAGTCAAATACTTTACCTTTTACAGTTTATTTTTGGCGTGAAAAACAAGGAATTTGATGATAACCATCTTTGACAAAGAAGAGAAGGCGGAGCGTGAGATGGGATAAGAAAACTTTCAAAAAAGTAAGATATAATATGAGTACAATTACATTTAGTGAACGAACGCCTTCTCTATTCACGCGCGCAAGCACACAAAAATGCAGCGCATACCAGCATGATAGTAATTAGAGCAAAGGTTTGCTTAAATGTGAAGGTAGAGATCCCGGCGTTCTAAGCCCCATACAGCGTGTGAAATTCACACATTCAGTATAGGGGCCCAGTTCCTTTCACTGTGCCAGCTGCGGTTTCCCAGGAAGATCTCTGATGCCCGAACACCACACAGCTTGTTTGAAGCTCGGGGAGTCCATGGGCATTACCCGGATACGAAACCAGACTCAATATTCGAAGGCACTACCCACTAAGCTACCACGTCAACCGTGGTAAGCAAAAAGAAGAAAAAAACAAATCGCTTACTGCATTAATGAAGAGCTTAATATTACATACAGTATCGTTTTTCCGTAATCTGTGAGGATTTTTCGTGACCTTGTTGTGCACCTGAAAATGACGGAAAGAGACGGTTTCTTCGGAAAATATATCAAAAATTAATTTTTTCGAGGCAACCGCTAAGTTTTAAGAGCACTAAATTTCAGAATAGTTATGCTCTTTTAGGTTTTCAAGACGGTATACTCTCCGCTTCCATGTAAACCCCTGATTCACCTTGTCTATTTAAACATTGTCACATAAAAGAGTGATATAATATGAGTCATTATTACGTAAATTGCGTTTCGTGTCGAGATTTTTTTCAGGTGATTTCGAAGGAGCAATACAAATCCAGAACTAAAAATTTTGTTGCATTTTTTTATGAAATTGCTTTTGGAAGGAAACAATCATGTCGAATGATAAAATTACGTTATTTTATCGGAACGAAACAAAAAGTGAGGTGAAGGAACGATTCATTTTTTTCAATGAAATTTCTGAATGAAAAACTTATTTGAAACCAAGTGGAGCGAAACGTTTCGAACTAGAATAACAAAAAAACGACACCGACAGAACGTTTAGGAATACCTCTTTTATCGATCGTTCAAACCGATGTACGGCGCTGTTTACAGCGTGATTTGATGGAATTCCACCGCGGTTAAAAAGAGCTAAAAAAAACTCAAATACAGTCCTCACATTTAAATTTCATTTATCACCGGCGTTGTTTCACTGTTGAGCAATCAGGTATAAATAAATTAGGTTGGCTAAATTATCTTCCTAGCACTTGGGGAAGGGGTATGTTGCAAGGAAATGGGTGGAAATGATATTAAAAAACTTCTCCCAACCACTCAATATTTGCACTTTTTACTAAGTAATCTCGTAATTTTAACAATTGCTAGAAAAAAAACATGGCCTTAAGAAATAAACCCTGAATCAGCAAAAGGTTCGTTGCATATTTTAACTTCGTTCCCTTACCCGTTCCCATTTACTACTTGAATGTGGCATTTTTATTTGAGTTCCGACTCAAGAGTCTTTATCGCACTGTTTGGGCAGTCTTGAAATTCCATTACGCGGTAATACAGAAATAGGGACTCGAACCCGCAACCTTAAAGCGTTAGCTGGCGAACGTGTAATCCGGACTGTCATTTCCATTTAGGGCTTGAGAACAATGTGCAGAGAATTTCTGCACTCTCTATTCTTAAGTTGATTAAAAACCAAACGAGATTTCGAAAACCCGAAAATTCCACCTGGCGAACGCATGAATTTAGCGCAGCGTTTGTGACACAAATGATTTCCGAGCAGAAAATCAAATTAGTACCTACGAATACGTGTACTGATGTTGCATTCTGATGACTCGAGGTCGATTTCCGGGAGTTAAAGGATTTTTCGATGCCGTAACGGTCATTAATTTATATGTTATGTGGGTTCACTTAAAGATTACTCTTGGATGACCGGGAAAGAATTAACTAGCCAGCAGACCAGGACGTAGCCAAGAAACTCCCTTCGGCGTAACTTTGGCCTTAGTGCGAAGAACATTGTCTGACAGGGGTTTTATTTCATTATCTTCGAAGGGTCATAAATAGGGAATATCCTCACGATAAAATAATGATGGAGTCACCGTATTAGGAGAAAAATATATTTCTAACGTATTTAACTAAAACCAATGGTGAGCTATTACCGCTCATATTTTATCGGTCGCTATTTGTTGAAACAAAGACTTTTATCCAAATGATATAACATATAATAAAATCATGCTTTTCGCGAGGATAAAAAGTCTGAGCCTAAACAGTTGGAGAGATTTAGGTTTCAGAATGTTTCAAGCCTTAATGAGAAAAACTCACAAAATATGCGATACTGCTTCTAGTTTTAATGAGTTTCTCGTGAAAAGTTTGCAGTTTTTTAAGGCCATAAATTTACATCGGCGACAATTTTAAAAATACTCTATGATTAAAATAACCACAGGCATAAATTTATAACTTTGAAGAAATTTAAAACACTCCGAGAAGAAAACCTTGCATGCTTAGTTACGAGGTTCGTTCACGTTAAGTCCTGGGGTTAGAAGTTTGTTAAAATTCTAGGTGCTCCAATTTAGTCTTATGCAAAAATATTTTCTGTTCTATACAGAATAGTTAGTGAATTAGGGATGTGAAATAAATTATTTAACTTTGTCATTGAGTCCAATGAGTTTGAAAACATATAAATTTTGGAAACAATGGGTGAATAGGACTTTAAAGAATGTCAAATATTTTCGTTTTAATGACGCTGACGTTTTCTTTGGCGAAAAACTTCATCTCAAGAGCTCACAGTCTACACAGCAAATCCACTCCGATTTTTTTATCAATTAAAAGTAATTTATTTTATCATTGCTTTTAAAAGAACATACATGAGACTAACACCACCAAATTTCGGCATTGGTCTAATTTACGTTCCTTTAGAAACAAATTGTCATATTTATTATTAATATTATCTAGGCGAAATAAATGTAAAGACGAAATTAAATTTATCATTTCAAGTGGCTATAGCCTCGAAGCTTGAATGAAATGTAGATTATGAAGCGGTCACGGGAAGAGAAATCCACCTTCTTCTCATACAACCCGACAGGAAGCCACGCGCATGGCTCTCGAGAATACCTATTTTAGGTAAAGAAATTGTTATTACTGATAATTTTAACTACGTGCTTCTTAAACTCAAGAATATTTATTACACTGGATATAGACCGTCATTCGGAATAGTAGGGAACAAACCCAATAGTTCAAGAGGGTGAACTATAACTTAAGCCGATGGAACATTTACCTTTGTGCGAATTCTCTGTTTTTTTGTCACGAAATGCTACATTTAAGGATTATCTGTGATCACCGTGTCCAATAAATAGCATTTCTAGACATTAGATGACTGAAAATAAGCTTCCTTTTAGCCGACGATATAAAATAAAATGCCCATCTTGTGGATGGTAAGAAGGTTACCTGAGAGCCGATAAAGAGCAAGAGTCATGCATTATTGAGTTATTATCACCGCCTGATTAATACCTTTTCTCATGTTAGGCAGCTACGGGAACGAATACGTTTTTATGCACTTTTAGTCGATGTGTCGGTTTTGAAAACCACTATAACTTCTTTTTTCTCCTAGATCGATTCAAGTTTTTCCTTATGTTGACGGCTCTCAATGGACGCCTGTCACAACACCGTGGTTGATGGTGAAGCAACAATTTAGAGGGAATTTAAAATTCGATACGAAGTCCGGCGGTCGTGGATGAGAATTAACAAATATGCTTTATGTCAAAAAATATTCCTTGAGAGACGTCAGCGGACAGAGGAGGGCTGTAGCGGCGACGGAAAACAAGTAACGGACATGAAAATCGTTGAGAGTGGAAACATTTGCCACAGCCCCATGACCACCCTCCCTCCCCCACGATCTCCATTAAAGTTTCGCATTGCCGGATGTCCAAGCGAAGCGGTAAACACGGGTTACATTCGAGATACCACTGCTCTCATTTTCACTTTCGCTTCGCAAAAATGTGAGCCTTTTTCGCAGAGAATAGGACGAAATTGTGCCAGAGCTCTTTTGCGTTGAGATTTCTGGTCCCTGCAGCGAGAGGATAAAAAATAATAAATGCTCCTACGAAGGGCAGACGAAGGGAAATATTAATCTCTCGAGAAACCATGTCGAACAAGAAGACGAAAATGAATCTGTCCTTTTTAAGAACGCGCACTTTTTCCGATTACGCTGATTAGACCAAACAAAAACAGCCGTTTATTTTATTTTCCTCACAGACTTCCCATTAAAATTTAACGGTTCGAATAATAGAAACTAAGCTTACTGATTTGATTAGTTCACTCAAAAATACGCGCCAATTTACTTTTTTTATTTGATGTTTCCACAAGATTTGATCTATTGTCTAACCAATATCTCTTGTACTCATCAATCCTTAAAAAAATAAAGAAAATATTTATCATACCACGGATCTTAAATTAAAATTATATCATTCACTCCAGTTAAGCCATTCATTTTCATTGCTAAAATACTAGAAACTTGTAAATTAGATAATTTCCGGGTTTCTTCCGCGTTGGCATCTTACTGGTGGCGAACTTACTGAGGAACAGATTGAAGTCCTTCAGCCTGGTCTCCGGATGCCTGCAGCAGTGTCGGTAAAACCTCCCCATCAACAGTAAGCAATGCGGAGGAAGTCCGTAAATCTGCCAATTCATCAGAACGCGGCGAAAACCTACGCCATACATTGAAAACTTAATTTAAAAGATGATTGTGAAACTTAATTGAGAAGGAACAATCTAATGGATGCAATAATTATGCCTCTAAAATGTCATCCTAAGTAAACGATGAGTTATTTATCCTGAAAAAATCAACGCAGAATATTATCATTTAAAAGAAACAATATTTATACCATGAAGTACAAATTATAATCGAAACTTGAAACTTTTTCTACTGTTTTTAATAACATCAAATACAAAATTAAATTTCCATAAACAAAACCTTCCGATAAAAAAACCGGGTTTCGACGAAAGATCACCGCACGCAAGATGGCAATTATGACGAGTGTGATAACATAGATCAGAAAAGAAACTTTAGCATCATAAACGGCGGATGTGGGGCGCGAGTTTTTATTTTAATCGGTGTCAAACGAAGACGGGAGATATGATAAAACGAATTCCCTTAGACGCCCCAGAAAATTTAAAAGGTAGGGCAAAAACTTGAACACCATGATTAAAGCCCTATCACATGTGATGAGGTGACTAAAGACCCAGCCATAAGGATCGACTCAGCGTACAAGATTTAAATTATGACAATTTACGGTGGCTTTCAGGAGGTCGTAAAAACACAGTCGCTCCCCTTCCACCCCAGGCAACTCTTAAAAAATTTATACCTCCCTCATCCCCCACGGAATTAGGATAATCCGTAAAAAGCGGCAGCGAGAGATGTGGCGGGGGAAGAGGATAAGGCGGCCTCAGATGGAATCCCACCCATTTCCACCCCCTATAAAAACAAGCCGACCCACACAACCCCACGTTTTGACCTCAGTCCATTATCGCGACCACTACCGACACCGACTGACGGAACGCGCTCCCCTTTCCAAGCCCCTCCCACCTACTCCTCCACCCACCCACCTCGGTGGACGGAACAAGTAATGCTCATCAATGAGATCCGGGGAACGCCCTCACCACCCCCCGCACCCGTCCCTACACTATCGCAGCGTTGCGAAACAAGGCCGAGCGGTGTGTCGAAACAAAGAAATACGATAAAATGCGAAGAAAATAGGAGGGTAACGAAAAAATGGAAAAAAAACGAAAAAATCAGTTTCCCACGATCTTTTTTCCTTTCGCCCATTCCCATCCACCCGCCACTCTTCCGTCCACGCCTGCCCTGCTGCACGGCTGTACCAATCCATCTCGTAAAACGAGGCGGAGGAACGCCCTCCAGGTAAGAGCGAGCGGAGCAGCGGACCCCTCGGGGTACCTGTCGCAAGGGGTGGGGGGAGGGGGAGACTAGGAGACGGTGAAAGGGGGAGGGGGGGACGGAAAGGGTTGGGAGGAATGCGTGGTGTAAGCAGGTGGAGGAGAGCATGCCCACCCGTTCATTGATAACCGAGCGGAGTGGATGCGTTCCCTGGGGGGGAGGGGACGGAGAGGGAGGAGGAGGAAGGGAAGAGAGATAGGGAGGGCCTTCCTACCCTTCCCCTCCCCTACACATCCTACTCCTTTCCCTCACTCCCACTTCTCTTTTGGACTCTGCCAACATCCCGCCGTTGAAGAGTTTGACTCGGTTCAAAGACCTTTTCGCGAAACCGTTCCACTTTCGATCTCATCTATCTCCCCGCCACACCCTCCCCCTCCTAACCCCCATTCTCTTTCACTCTAAACACCGACCGCTCCTGCTGGAAAGGTAGGAGCGGATGAGAGGGTTCCGCTTTCCGTTTCTTTTTTTTATAACCGATATATCGAGATCCGTTCCCCATTGTAGCGCGTTTCAAACGTTTTTCAAAACCACGGCCCGAGGGACGAAAGGCATAAGTCCCTTTAAAAGGAATTACATGCGAATCGCCCTGATGGTCGCACGAAACGAATGAGGGAACTTCGAGCGGCCTCGGGATATTTTCGATCCTCTTCTTTTGAATCCTCCGCTACAACGGTGAATACTGAAACGCTACAAAATTGTTTTGTGGCCTCAATTATCGCAAGTGATAAAGTCAACAGAGAAACTTTTAGTTGCCTTCATCACGGGGTTGATTGATCAATCGGGGCATGATGCTAACTCAAGATCAATCATGAGTTGACGATAAAAGTAAGTGCGTCTTTAATAAACATTATGTTGTCCTCTTATTTATATTCTCTATATCTCATGCATTCATCTATAACCATCACAACCCTACATGTATGCTACAACCCTTCTTGTAAGCTCAAGAACCGAACAGTAACTTTTGTGACTAAATGATGACACGGCTAATATTACTCATAATACACAGGGTTCAACGAAGTGTACATCATTTAGCGCTAAAGGTGAGAGTCGATATGAGCGACCCTGAGTAATAAACTAAATCTTACTGCAATAACTGAAACTAGCCATTTTTCATTGTTGATAGCGTAAAACATAAAAATGTAGCAATCTAGCGTCAACTTGGATC